>NC_089494.1:263358589-263617673 GCF_036850765.1 Saccopteryx bilineata
GTCTAGGGGTGCCCAGCTGGGAAGAATGGCAGCCCAGAGAAACAAGGTCACACAGCTAACAAGGACCTCAGCCGGTCAGAATCCACCGGACTCTCCCAGCCACATGACCCCAGTTTCCTGTGTCCCCCTTTCCATGACAATTTGAGGACACGCCCAGCGGGGGACTCAGAGGCGGCGTCCCTGGCAGTGAGAACAGCTCTTGTCCTGAGCCTCATGCAGCAGCCGGGCTTAAGGTCCCATGTTGCTACCAGCCCCCCAGGCTGGTCAGGTGAGACAGCTCATCACCCCCAACCCTTTGTGTCCCGTTTCACCCGCCCGTGGGAACACTTACGTCTCTGGGGGCGGGGAAAGGGCCTGGACAGGAGCTGTGCCCTCCGGAAGCTGCCCGGCACCAGAGTGATACCGGGATAGCCCTTCAGGAAGATTAGCCATGAGCCTCACCTGCGAGACCTGCCCACAGCTCTTCCACCCCACATCTCCTTCCAACGCTCCTCGGAGGCCCGGACGGCAAGGGGCCACCCTGGTCTTACAGACGGCGAACCTCGTCCAATGACGAGCACCGTGGAGAGAGCCGGGGGGGCCCCAGATCATCCTTCCTCTCATCTATGGAGGGGGTGACTATAGGAACGAACGTGTCCAGAACTCCCACAGAAGTCAGGCCCAAGTCCTAGTGATCAGTACAAGAGCTTTGTGGTCAATCTTCCTGGTCTCCACTAGAGGGCAGTGGTGACCCGGAGCCTCTTCTCCGGGTTCAGATTGAGCAGTTTGGGACGCGGGACCAGCAGGGAGATGTCCTGAGGCCCCCTGTCCAGAGAGAAGGCCCAGAAGGGAAGAGACTTGCTCGTAGTCACCCAAGGGAAGAACTGCCACCCGTCCCGGGTTCCTGGGCTCTCCACGGTGGGGCTTGGACCGGATTTGGGGTGGGGAAGACAGACACACCATGAGCGGGTGACAATACCCTAACAAACCACAGACGGGACAGGGGAGCAGAATCAGGGGGTCAAGGACCCGGGTAGAGCCCCCAGGAGCCTGGATCCTGAGGCCTTGCTCGGAAACACTTCCATTTATAACGTAGCACCCGAAAAAAATGTGTATTATCACACGAATCACGTTTCTTTCTGAATACAAACGTCATCGTCCTCTGACTTTAAACTTGATGCCCTCGGAGAATACAGAAAGAGCACAGGAAATGTCTAAGTGCCTGGCCCCATCACGGACGCCCACGGCAAATGTTCCGTACTCCTCTGTCCACGCTCTGTCCCCTAAAGTGCGTTTTCAAAAGCAAAAGCGGGCCTCAGCCCTCCCTCCATAATGTTGTGAAATCCCTTCCTCCGGCCTTGGAGAATAGTTGAGGACACGTTCACAGTCACCGTTTATTCTGCCACCAGCCGTGGTCATCGTCCAGACCTTCCTACGGCTCGGCTCGCCCCCCAGGCCGGGGCGGGCACAGCCCCTGTGACGAATTCAGAACCAAGGTCAAGTCCTTGGGGTGGACTTGGGGTCCTGCCCAACTTCCTTTTCAGAGATGGAGCTGCTGATGGGGTCCACCCTGTCCTCCGCCCCGCCCGCGGGCCACGGCCTCTTCTTTGCCTTGTTGACGTCCCCTCAGCTGGCCCAGCCGCGGCTCTGGAGCCGGCTAACTCACCCCAGAAAGAAACAGACCAAGCCAGTCCGTTTAATGTAGAGCTTCTGGTGCCCTTGGTCCTGGGGGTCCGGGCCTGTCAACACCTGTTTGTTTTCTAGGATCTTCTAGCTTCTGGGTCGTCCACACTCGGGGGGCTCCTGCCTGCCCCCTCAGGGCCACCCCTCCCTCACTGCGTCACTCACACTGGCTCCTCCATGGGCAGGAGACTCGCCTTGAAGAGGACCAGTCGCTCAGGCCCCTTCTGGGCTAGCTGGGTGGCCCGGCCAGCCCTCAGGGCCACAGCGGGCGGAAGGAAGGTGCTCCTGTCTTTATTCTCTATAAGCGAGATCGCTAACCCGGTCTTTAGAAGGGTAAGACAGCAAGGTCAGGTCTGGGCGCCTCGTTGGCTGTGAAGTGGACTCTGGGCTCCACAGCGCCCGTTCCCTAGGCGACAGGACTGACACATCTCCTCCACACCAAGGACACCCCAGTGGATGGAAATGGGGCCCCCTGCTGAACCTGACAACAAGCTCAGGGGAGGCCTGCGTGGTGGCCTTGCACACTCAGGGGCCTAAAGGAACCACACAGGAGGGTCCGGCAGTCAGACTTCCTACGTAAACGCAGTTCCTGGTGGGGAGCCACGTCCTAGGGCGGGACCCTCCCTGACAAAGGTCCCTCTGTACAGCCACTGAGCCTGTCTGTGGTCTTTTTTCGCATCTACAACAACATGTCTTCGGAACATCATGGGGATCCTCTTTTCCCAGGCCCCTCAGGGCACGATCGCCCCAGAACCCCTTCCCGTTCTCTTGTTCCCTGAGTGAGTACCGTCTCCGTGAGCTGTCGATGCCCCTCGTCAACCAGCCTGTGCACACCCGTGGAAAAGAAGCCTGTGTCTGCCGGTTTTATTTTATCCGATCCCAGCGATTCCCCCGCTCTGCCTTCTCCCGCCCCCTTAACCCATCACCCGTGGGTTCCATGGAAGCCCCCACGTCTTCCCCTTGGCTTCTGACCTGTAAAATAAGTGGCGAAGCCGCCATCTTCTCCATCCGCTGAGATTTCCTTCCCGGCAACTGTCCTCTGTTTGGCTCCGATAAACTTATAAGAATTCTCTCCAGTTTGGACGTTTCTGGCGGGCACCCCCTGCGCAGGACCCTGAGCCCAGCGACGCTAGGTTCCCGGAGGCGGAGGGAGACTGCCGGGGCTCGCAGAGCGGGCTCATGTGCAGAGAAAGCGGAGGCGTCCTCTCGGCCAGGACCGTGCGCGGGAGCACGGAGGAGCCTGGGTCCTGCGGTCTGGCAGGTGGACGGCTTCCTCCGTGACCATGACCCACGGGGAGCGCCCAGCCCGGCCCCTCTCAGATCGCAGGTGGGGGCACTGAGGACCAGCGAAAGGTGTGTATTGCTTGCGATGGAGCTGGGGTTAGAATTTCTGGGGGTCTCACCCTGGCTGGGTGGCTCGGTGGGTTCAGGGCACTCAGCTGATGTGCAGAGGTTGGCGGCTTCGATCCCTGGTCAGGGCACACACAGGAACAGAATGATACTCCCATCTCTCTCTTTCTTCCTTTCTCTCTAAATTCAATAAATAAAATATAAGAATAAATATGTAGGGTTCCTGACAGCTCAGCCTCACAAGAGGACGGTCTCTTCAGCACAAGAGACTTCAGTGGTGGGAAACCCCACTGTGGGACCCCAGTGTGGAGACTTCCAGGGGTAGGTTCTGTCCACGGTGCTGGACCCCTCGGGGCCAAGGTCTCCCCACCGGGATACGGGTCACTCGGTAGACCTGCCTGGGGGGGGGGTTGAAACCAAAGGGTGCAGGGGAGACCTGAGCAAGGCACTCAGCCCCCGAAGGCCCTTGACCTGTGGGCGGGCCCCTTGAGGGGCACAGTCTGGGACTGAACCACCTCCAAGCCCCCAGGCCTGGCCTCCCTGGCCAGGTGACCAGCACACCCCCCTGGACCCTGAGTGGGGTGGGGTCCGCAGGCCAGCCTAGGCTGCCCAAGACCTGAGGGGGCCTCTGGGAAAGTCCAGAGCACCAGGGCTTGGCAGCCCCCCCCCCACGTCCCCACTAGGCCCAGGGAAGCAGAACACCAGCTCAACCCCTGCGGGAGGCCCACCAGTGAACCGGAGAGCCCCAGCATGTGGCCAGGCTTCCCAGACTTCCCCAAACAGCCGGCCATCTGGCCCTACTAGGAAATCTCTCCCCTTTCAGCGGACGGCAGTGAACTCAGGAGTCTGTCAGCCCCACACCAGCGGCCCGGGGGGCAGCTGTCACTGCGGGCTGGTGACAGAAATGTGAGCGCCAAAGACCAGAGGTCCTGGAACAGCGGCACTGACAGGTAAGCAAGGAGGACTTGCGAAAAGAAAGCCCAGGTCCCCGGCCTGGAGGGACAGTGAAGGGATATGACAGCCAGCTGCCAGCAGGGCCGTGTAGAAGTATACTCCATGGTTCTTTGATTAAAAGCACCACGGAACCGTGCATTTAATCAAAGAACAGTGTCAGACGCTTTGTACCGCATCCATCCATCCGTTCGTCTGTCCATCCATCCATCCGGCCATCTGTCCATCCGTCCGTCTGTCCATCTATTCGTCACATAGGGAAGCAGAACTGAGTGGGCAGCTCCTGTCCAGCTTTTTCCGCTGTCAGCCGAACCAGCGGTCTCTCCATGACAGCCCACGTCACGTCTCATGGCTGAGAGTTAGAATCACCAGGATGCCTGACAAAGATACACACACCTGGTGTGTGTGCCTGGGCGTGTGTGCACACTTGTGTGTGTACATGTGTGGGGGGGGCACTGTTCTGAGCCCTTAGCATTTATGTCCTGTATTCCTCACACTGATGAGGTAGGCCAAGCATCTGTTGTTCTTAGAACTCAACGATGAGGAAAGGGAGGCACAGAGAGGTTAAAAGACTCGCCTGACGTCACACAGCCAGCGGCAGAAGCAGTGGCCCTGTCCCTGGTGGTTCAGGGGGCTCTTTGGAGGGACAGGGGAGGCGGTATTGGTCCCAGGACTCCGTCCGCCTGTCTGAACAAGCAGTGGGAGGAGCGCCAGGAGCAGGGGCGGCTCTGAACAGGCAGTGGGAGGAGCACCAGGAGCAGGGGCGGCTCAGAACAGGCAGTGGGAGGAGCGCCAGGAGCAGGGGCTGCTCAGAACAGGCAGTGGGAGGAGCGCCAGGAGCAGGGGCTGCTCAGAACAGGCAGTGGGAGGAGCGCCAGGAGCAGGGGCTGCTCAGAACAGGCAGTGGGAGGAGCGCCAGGAGCAGGGGCGGCTCTGAACAGGCAGTGGGAGGAGCACCAGGCAGAGCAGGGGCTGCTCAGAACA
Source organism: Saccopteryx bilineata (assembly GCF_036850765.1). Taxonomy (NCBI): domain Eukaryota; kingdom Metazoa; phylum Chordata; class Mammalia; order Chiroptera; family Emballonuridae; genus Saccopteryx; species Saccopteryx bilineata. Next base: position 263,363,537 of record NC_089494.1, read on the forward strand.
GGCGGTGGGAGGAGCGCCAGGAGCAGGGGCTGCTCAGAACGGGCAGTGGGAGGAGCGCCAGGAGCAGGGGCTGCTCAGAACAGGCAGTGGGAGGAGCGCCAGGAGCAGGGGCTGCTCAGAACGGGTAGTGGGAGGAGCACCAGGCAGAGCAGGGGCTGCTCAGAACAGGCGGTGGGAGGAGCGCCAGGAGCAGGGGCTGCTCAGAACAGGCAGTGGGAGGAGCACCAGGCAGAGCAGGGGCTGCTCAGAACAGGCGGTGGGAGGAGCGCCAGGAGCAGGGGCTGCTCAGAACAGGCAGTGGGAGGAGCACCAGGCGGAGCAGGGGCTGCTCAGAACAGGCAGTGGGAGGAGCACCAGGAGCAGGGGCGGCTCAGAACAGGCAGTGGGAGGAGCGCCAGGAGCAGGGGCTGCTCAGAACAGGCAGTGGGAGGAGCGCCAGGAGCAGGGGCTGCTCAGAACAGGCAGTGGGAGGAGCGCCAGGAGCAGGGGCGGCTCTGAACAGGCAGTGGGAGGAGCACCAGGCAGAGCAGGGGCTGCTCAGAACAGGCGGTGGGAGGAGCGCCAGGAGCAGGGGCTGCTCAGAACGGGCAGTGGGAGGAGCGCCAGGAGCAGGGGCTGCTCAGAACAGGCAGTGGGAGGAGCACCAGGCAGAGCAGGGGCTGCTCAGAACAGGCGGTGGGAGGAGCGCCAGGAGCAGGGGCTGCTCAGAACAGGCAGTGGGAGGAGCACCAGGCGGAGCAGGGGCTGCTCAGAACAGGCAGTGGGAGGAGCGCCAGGAGCAGGGGCTGCTCAGAACGGGTAGTGGGAGGAGCGCCAGGAGCAGGGGCTGCTCAGAACAGGCAGTGGGAGGAGCGCCAGGAGCAGGGGCGGCTCTGAACAGGCAGTGGGAGGAGCACCAGGAGCAGGGGCGGCTCAGAACAGGCAGTGGGAGGAGCACCAGGCAGAGCAGGGGCTGCTCAGAACAGGCGGTGGGAGGAGCGCCAGGAGCAGGGGCTGCTCAGAACAGGCGGTGGGAGGAGCGCCAGGAGCAGGGGCTGCTCAGAACAGGCAGTGGGAGGAGCACCAGGCGGAGCAGGGGCTGCTCAGAACAGGCAGTGGGAGGAGCGCCAGGAGCAGGGGCTGCTCAGAACGGGTAGTGGGAGGAGCGCCAGGAGCAGGGGCGGCTCAGAACGGGTAGTGGGAGGAGCGCCAGGAGCAGGGGCTGCTCAGAACGGGTAGTGGGAGGAGCGCCAGGAGCAGGGGCGGCTCAGAACGGGTAGTGGGAGGAGCGCCAGGAGCAGGGGCTGCTCAGAACGGGTAGTGGGAGGAGCGCCAGGAGCAGGGGCGGCTCTGAACAGGCAGTGGGAGGAGCGCCAGGAGCAGGGGCTGCTCAGAACGGGCGGTGGGAGGAGCGCCAGGAGCAGGGGCTGCTCAGAACAGGCAGTGGGAGGAGCGCCAGGAGCAGGGGCTGCTCAGAACGGGCGGTGGGAGGAGCGCCAGGAGCAGGGGCTGCTCAGAACAGGCAGTGGGAGGAGCGCCAGGAGCAGGGGCTGCTCAGAACGGGTAGTGGGAGGAGCGCCAGGAGCAGGGGCTGCTCAGACTTGCCGATGGTGGCAGGTTGGTAAGAAACTAGTAAAACTCTCTGGCAAGTGAAGTGAGGAAACTGAGGCAAATGACTGCACAGATGGCTGGAGCAACAGCTGAGCAATGAACAGCCAGCTCACGAGACCCCACCCTCCCTTACAGAAGATGCCTGAGAGCAGGTGGTCTTATCACCTTAGTGGGGGGGGGGGGGGAGGTAACAAAAACCCAACCAGAGCCGGACTAGTCCGAGACAGAGGTCCAACCAACCAACCAACCAACCAACAGAGAGTGACCCTAAACCCCATTATACGCTCGTTTTAACACATCAGCATTCTAAGTGATGGCCCGGAAACCTAACGAATGTTGTTGAGATTTTCACTGGGGCCCACCCTAAAATTCCTGCCTGCAGAAGACAGATAAAACCCTCCGGACAAAGGACAGAGCCTTCTTCGAGCATGCCTGCACCCCCCCTCCTCAGGCGTGTACTTGGCTTCTGTCCTAAAGTGGGAGGGTCTCAAGGAGACTGGTGCCCAGGGGAGCAGCGGGCAGCTCTGCCCCCCTGCATTCACCCCTGATCCGGTCTCCAGGGGCCCTTCCTCTGCCTCTCTGTCCGACACTTTAACAAACTTCCTTTAACTTGCTCCTAGACTCATGTTTTGAAATTTTTCCTGCATGAGTCCAAAACCCGGAGGTCGCCTGACAGGGTGAAAGGTCCCGGCCGGCTCGGGGCCGGGCCAGCCTCCAGGACTGCCCACGTGGCCACGCTTCCCGGCAACGTCGCCACCGGGACCCCTGGGTGACCCATTAAAAGTCCAGATTGCTGGGCCCTGTAACTTGAAGGGCACCCCAAGGTGACTCACTGTGAGCAAGTTTAGGAACCAGTCTCTGTGGACAGCACACAGAGACCGGCCCCCGTGGCTGTCCGTGCACTCCGCACGTGCTCAGCGAATGCTTGCCGAACTCCCAGCCGGCTGCCCCCGAGGCCCAGCTACAGAGACCCAGCCCCGGGAGGAAGGGAGAGAGCTCTCCCCAGCCCAGCTAGGGGGAGGCCCTAGCAGCTTCCCCAGGGCCCAGTGTCTCTCCCCTCTGGGAGGCCTGCGACCAGGGCCTGCACCTGTTCCAGATGTCGGCCAGTCATCTGGAACAGGGTAGGTGGGGCTGGAAGCCGGCCAGCCCACCTGCTGCGGCTCTTCCCAGCCCTGCTCGGGAATGCCGGCTCCTGGGAGATGCTGGCTGGCTCTGGAATGCTGACCAGGAATGCTGACACTTCCCAGATAGCTGATAAGGAGGAGAAAGGTCACGGAGGAGCCAGCCCCTTCCTGCTGGGGCGGGTCAGCCACTGGCACAGCCAATGACCCAGGCCTAAGGCTCAGGCCGACTGATTGGAGCTGGAGGGCTGGGCTCCCTGAGAATGTGCGCCTTTGGGCCCCAGCTGTGTGCTGGGCAGTGGAAACCCTCCTGAGGGGCCTGTGAAGTGTCTGCCCCAGGCAGGTAAGTTCTAGACCCCCGAGCTGGACCTGTCCCAAGAGGGAGCCCCATGCTGCAGCCCCAAGCCCCATGCTGGGTCACCTGTTGAAACAGGCGGGGTACGCCCTCAAACTTGCCTGGCCAGGGCGCCAAAGGGTTTCGGAGCCCGGGGAAGGGCCAGCCTGCTGTCCCCATTTCTGAGAAAGGGGCTGAGAGCCCAGTGGGTGGAGCTGGATGTCCTCAAGGTGGCAATTGGAAGGTAGGGAGGCGCCTCCCTACTGTTCGGGGGAACTCATGAGGGCCGGGGTGGCAGTGGGCCCAGGGGTCTGGTAATGGCTGGGCGGCTAGTACTGCCCGCCCCTCTGAGCCTGGCCTCCCAGTCTACAAGAGGAGAGTGCTGTGCTGGGACGCACAGTGTCCACACGCGGTCAGCGAGGGCCATGCCCTCAGCAGGGCCGTCCAGCCACCATGCAGAGGAGCCAGCATCCTGGGCTGGGCGGCCTGGCCGGGTCCTGGCTTCCCTACCTGTCCTCCCTAGAGGTCTGCATGAAGGTGGGGTCTCTCCCTTCCCCAGCCCCCATCCAGGTCCCTCAGGGGCCAAGTCCCTGAAGCCCTGAGCACCACCCCTCCTTTCCTGGGGGTGGGCCTGCGAGCGGGTTTGCAGCAGGGAGGAGGTGGTGGCTGAAGGTGGGTCTCCGCCCCCACAGTCTTGGGACCAGGGATCTGGACTTTGCTCAGGCTGGCAGGGGTGAGGGGACAGCTCCGTGGCCCCAGGAGAGGTTGGCTGCACCTCTCAATTTATCAGCGTGCCCAGGGAGCCCGGTGACCACCTCTCTCTGTCCCACAGGGGCTGCGGGAATCACTCCCAGTGCGTGTGGCCCCAGACAGAGTGTTGTTTCTAAGATTTATTGACCCAATCTTTTATTTATATCAGATAGACTCTGGGACCTTTGGGTTATAATCTAATAGAGGGTCCTTTGGCCCTTCGACACATGCCACCGTTGTGGGGTTCCATTTATCACTCGGTCATCTACTCCCTTGCTTCTTTGCCACCACAAGCCCGGCTCATCTTGTATACCTTCTGGCCTGGCCCTAGAATCAGTCGTTTCTCCCAGAGTCCTGATTTCCGTTGTTGGAGAGTGCTCTGAGAAACCCCAAGACCTCTCTTGTGTGTTGGTTGTGCGTGTCGCCACCTGGGTGATGTTTCTTTTTTTAAAAGATTTTATTTCTCGATTTTACAGAGAAGTAAAAGTCAGAACTATCAACTCATAGTTGCTTCACTGTAGTTGTTCACTGATTGCTTGTTGTATGTGTCTTGACCGGGCAAGCCCAGGGTTTCGAACCAGCGACCTCAGTGTTCCAGGTTGTCGCTGTATCCACTGCGCCACCACAGGCCAGACTGGGTGTCTTTTCTTTTAAGACCTCTCAGCTGACAGAGCCTGGAGATACAAGAGTGTATACTCACCTGTGCATATATGTAGCTATAAGTATAAAGTATACTAACCTATAATGCATATCTGTAAGTTAGTATATATATGTACCTAACTCCTATATATACATACATACATCCAAAGTATGCTAACCCATGGATACACTTATCCATGTATACACATGTATCTAATAAGTATCTCTATTTGTAGCATTTGTATCTATAGTAAGTGAGCCATCAGTTCACACTGATGTCTTTGATACATTGTCACGGGGACCACAGGGGTGGGTAGGATCGTTCCAGCCTCCCCCCCTTGATTTCCTGCACCTCCCCCCACTCCGATAGGGACATAGCTGGTTCCACCACCCACCCTTACTTAAATGTCCATATTCCAACTTTTCAGTCCAGGTATAGAAGGGAGTAAGGAATTTGTAACCAGGCCCCGTGGGGAACAGCATGGTCAGCTAGAGCCCAGGGCGCCCTGCGGTTCCATTCGTCCTCGGGCTCACAGACCACCGCCCACGGCCAGGGCTGCTGGGTGGCGGCCCCCTCCTCTTCAGGGAGGCTGCTGCGGGTTCACTGTGTTGTCACTCTTTGTGTCCGTCCTGGATACAAAGGGCAGACACCCTCTCAAATGCAGGAAATTCTCCCAAGTGCAGACACCCTCCACCCTCCTCCAAGTTTTATTGGTGGACATTAAGGTTCGTGCTTTGTGCTGTTCAGTCGAGTGTCTTTTGACAAGTGTGGAATGTTGTGTATTCACCATCACAGTGCCAGGCAGAGAGCTTCCTCACCTGACGAGAGCCCTCGGCCCCTCCTCAGCCTCCCCCCCTTCCCGCCACGGCTGTTCACTTTTCTACCCTCCCCTGGGGTCTGTTCACAGAGGCCAGCACAGGTGCCTGTGTCCTGGCCCCCCAAGGACAGGGAAGGTGGCCCACTCTGCAGTGTACTCCTTCCCACGTAACCCGGCTCTGGTCTTTCCGTGTGGCTCAGAGAACCTCCTCGCTCTTTCTCTGGGCTGCTCGCTCTGCAGTGGGGGTGGGGGGTGGGGGGTGGGGGCGGCGTGAGTCACTCGACACCTGGGTTCTGTCCAAGGTGTCGCTGTTATAACAAGTGTCCACACCTCCGTCGCCCTGCCGTCTAGACTTGGGACTTCCTGGAGGTGGGGCTTCTGGTCAAAGGGTGAACCCCACGTGCGGTTTTATGGCCACTGGGTTGGCAAGCGGCCCTCAGACTGGCCCGGGCACTGCTCCCCTGCAGCTACGGCCGCCAGGTGCTGCCAGGCGGGGAGGTGACGGAGGGTCTCGGGCTCACTCTGCCTGTGCGGTTGCGGAGAGACTGAGCATTATTTCATGTGTTTTAAGGCGACAGGCAGAGGAACCGACTGCTCCTGGCCCTCCCTGTGTTTCTGCAGAGCTGTGATGTTGTCCTCTGACTTGGCCTCCAGGCCAACGTCTCAGGTGCAGTTTGACTAAAAATAGCTGCTGGCAGAGGGGCCAGGTCCAGCAGGCTTTGAACCGAAACCAGCAGTAATCTTGTTTGTTAAAAATTAAAAGACTGAGAAAGACACCAAATCCCAACTGAAGTGCATCGTGCAGGACACGTGGCCAGCCCTCCCTGTCCCGTGTCCCCGGACTGAGGGCTCCGGGCAGAGGGCCTTCCGATTCAGCCACGTCCTCGGTGCCCAGGCTCGGGTCAGGCACAGAGCAGGGCTGCCAGGCTTGGGGCTGGGCAATGCTGCTAGTTCCCAGCCCTGCTTCCATTGAATAATAGTGATCATAATATCACTCCTTTGTGGGGCCCTCCGCTCCACGCCCTGGGGGCTGGGCCGGACTGATACCTGCCGGGGACCAGCGCAGCTAGTAATTCCAGGTCCTGAGTGGGAACGGCACGGAATTAAGAAAATAAGTTTAAAGAGAAAAAAAGGTGGGCTCCAGAGGACTCCCTGCAATGCAAAAGATAGCTTGCAAAAGGTGTCTCCACCCCCCCCCCACCTGCTTTATTTATAGGGCAAAGTGAAGTCATTAGCAAATCAAAGAGATCATTAAAACAAAGTCACATTTCCAAGGCATCCCAAGAATTTTCCCAAGTGCAGAAACCCTCCACCCTGCATAACATCTTAACTTCACAAAACAAAGAATTAAAAGAAAACTGCCTCCAGTCTCTCCCAGGGACATGGAGGATAGGATGGATAGGACAGGAAGAGTAGAAACAATCCATCCAGCACCACAACTAACACGGAGGTGTGGAGAAAATCTTAGCCTTTAGCAACTTAACCAAGCAAGTGAGGTGAGGAGTGGGGTGGGATGAGTGCAAATACTCAGCTTCGTAGCCAATATGAAGGCGTGTGTGTGTGTGTGTGTGTGGCGGGGGAGAGCTTAGCCTCTTGCTAAGCCTCAAACTGCAAGGGCTCTGCCACTTACAGTCTCCCACAGATACCCACGGCCAGAGCTCCAGAATCTGTGCGCTCCCTCGCCATGCGACACCCCAGCTCGTACTGTGTGGGTCAGTGTGGGTGTGTGAGGTGCATGGACCCCAAGTGGCCTTTCTGTGAATGCAGGAAGACTGTGCCAGGGACAGGAGGTGGAGAACGTGCCCATCCCGCATTGGGTGCTCTAGCCACGCCCCACCCCGCCCCCCATGTGACCCGGGAGACCTTGCAGCTGACAGACACTGGCCTGGGAAGGATACCTGCGTGCATGTCAGCCTGACAAGGGGCTGCCACTCGGGCTCATCGATGAGGCTGTGACCCCGGCTTCATCTCCAGCCTTACGGTCTGAGGGCAGAGAGCACAGGACCAGGCCCTGTCCATACACCCGGCAGGTCTCACCAAACAAGGCTGGGAGAGACCAGAGCCCCTCCCAGCTGTGTGAGTGCCCCCAACCCAGCTACCCCCCCACCCCAGGAAGAGGGTGTATGACTGGAAAGGGGCTGAAGGAAAAGGGACAGAGTTGCTTGTGGCTTTGCCTGATCAGGGGCACAAATTACCCAGGGGTCTGCTCCTCTACATGTCTGTTCTGTGTCCCCAGGGGCTTGGTTGGACTGCTCCCCCCATTGCTGGTACCTCTCTGTTAGTCATGCAACAAACACTTGTAGAGTGCCCAATCAATGCCCTTGCGGGACTCATGGCTGTGAGGTGCTCTCGGTTTAACCAAGGGGCAGCCTAGGTAGAGGCCCCAGTTATAGCATGCCTGTGGTCAGGGCTCTCAGGAGCTGGGGGCGTTGGGGGGCTGACTTGTCCTCGGTCAGCAAAGGCCTTGGGGGGGGGGTAAAACCCGAGGGAGGCCCACGGAAGGTGGACAGGAGCTGAGCTCAGAGGCTGGAGGAGAAGATCAGCGGAAGGGCGATGTGCAGAGGCCAGGGCCGTGGGGGACATGGGGGAGTCAGGAGCCCAAGGGTGGGCTCCGTCAGGCAGGGGCCTGGGCCTGAGCAGGTGGGAGAAGGAAGGGCCAGAAGGAAGGGTGCCCATTCCTGGGGTTCAGGGAACGGAGGGGAGCTGGGTGATGGGGGGCAGTGTCCGGTCCCCCCCCCGAGGGGAATGCCCTCAGGTCTGAGAGGGCGCGCTGGGTTGTCAGCGTGGACAGGTGGCCGTGGAAGTCCCCGCCGGCACACTCGTGTCCGAGAGGTGTGGCCTGGGGGGTGGGGTGGGAGGAAGCGTGGAGGCAGGAGGAGGTGTTGGGAGGGAGGGTGTGGCCAGCAGGGCGGGAGTGTCCACAGAGAGGCCAGTGAGGGAGGAATAGGAAGAGACCTCTGCGTTCAGCAGCGTAGTGGGTGCTGCTGGCCTCGACAGGACGGTGTCTGGGAGGGTGGGTGAGGCCGGCCCGGGTAGGGAGGGATGTGGGCGGTCAGGGTAGAGGCTCTGCAGGTGGGTGTTGGGGGAAGGGAGCGGAGGGGCAGGGTCGCACCCCCTGAACCTGCTGGCAGCAGCCCGAGGATTGACCGCATCACCGAGGTCCTGGCATGGCCTGCGGGGGACCCTGGGGACTCCTGTGGAAAGTCCCACTGAGCCCTCCTGACCCCACTCAGCCTGCAGTGACCTGGGCCTGGTTTCCAGGGAGATGGGCAAGAAAGACTTCCACTCCCCAGCGAGGCCTCTGGGGGAGTGTGTGCTCGGCTGGGTTAATGTTTGCACGGGCCAGGTTCAAAATCCGCCCCCTGGTGACTGGGCTCCGAGAATGTCCAGAACTCCAGGAAGGGGGGGAGGGTCCCACACTGAGTCAGGAGGACCGGGGTTTGGGGAACGAGGGCCAGTGGCGTTGGGGTGTCCCTGGGGCTCATTTTAAGCCGAGGTGCTCTCAGGCTCCTGGGGAAGGGGCAGTTGTGCGACACACCCTCTGTGTCCCCCACCCGTGTCCCCTGTGCACTTCCTCCCGGCCACCCGTGACCTCCCGCCTGTCCCACAGTGTGAGACGTGACCAGACGGACGTCCCAGCCCGGGCCTTGTGCGCTGTGTGGGCCATAAGAACAGCCTTTAGTGCCTCTCTGACCCACCCCCCAGGACCCACGTGCCTGATTTGAGGTGTCTGGGAGGGGGCACCCCTGCTCCGAGGGCAGCCTCTCGCCGCCCTGACCGACCACCCGGAGGAAGGAGCGCTCTCCGGAGGAGTCCCTGACACACACAGGCCCGGGATCCTGGCCAGCTGTCCCGGCTGCTGCGTCAGCGCCCCCCCCCAAAGGGCCACACTTGCCGGACAGCACGGGACAGAGGCCCAGCCCAGGCACAGAGGAAGTGCTGACCGCTTCCTGGAGTCCCGCGACCCGGCCTGGGGTGGCCATCGGTCATCTGGAGAGCCTGGTTGTTTGTTCCCGACACCCTTGTTTTGCACAGAGCCGTGTTTGCGCTCACGGGGCCTCGCGCGCTGCTCACCTTTGATGGGGGGCGCGGGGGGGGGGGTTCGGCCGGAACAGCAGACCTGCGGAGCCCGGCGGGCACAGGCCCCGTCGCTCGCCCTCGGTGTGGCGGCCCCAGCTGGCGCCAGGCTCTAGCTAGAGCTTCTGTCTCTGTCCCCGAGAGGCATCCCCGCTCGGACTTGGGGCGGCCAGGAGCCAGCGGGAAAGGCCTCCCCAGGCCGATCCTGCCCCCAGTTCCTTAGACCTGGGTGTGGCTGAGGACCGGGCTGCCGCCTCGGGAGGCGGTGACTGTGTCTGTCTGTCTTTCTGGGGAACTGCGTTCGGCTGGGTCATAGCTGCATTTCACAGATGTTGAACCGGAGACCAGGAGAGACAGAGGGGTGCCTCAGGGTGTGGAGCCAGGCCAGGCGCGGGCTTGGTCACCAGGCAGGACCTGGCTGGGCTGGGAGCCGACCTCTCAGAGCCGTCTCCGTGGGACCTTGGCGGAGGGACTCAGTCCTCCTGGGTCTCAGTTTCCCCATTTGTAAGCCTGAAGCGCGTTGTTATCCAATCACCTGCCTTTGGCCCTGCTCACCATGACACACGGGTGACGGAACTACCTGTGTTCAGGGCCACAGCCGTGTCCAGCAGGAGGAGGGAGGCGGGGCCCGGCTTCATTATGTCCTGAGCCAGCTTCAAGCCCAAGACGGTCAGCAGCTGTCTGGTCATCACTGCCCACCACGCCTGCCTTAGTCCACTCCCGGCTTAGACATTCTTGTGTCCTTGAACCTTATACACCCCAATTCCCAGTGTGGCCGGGAGCGCCCGTGTGCCAACCCCTTCCTGGGAAATTCCCCTCAGCCCTGACCCTCCTCTGGAGCAGGGCCCAGACCCGAGGCAGCCCCTGTCCACTGTGGCCTGTGTCTGCTTTCACGTGGTGATGACACAGGGTTGTGGCCGAGACCCATGGCCCCAAAAGCCCAGACACAAAGTACTCGCTGCCCCTGCCCTGGAATGACCACCGCTGTGGCTGAAGCTGCTGGACAGAGCCAGACTCTGGCCAAGTGGGCGTCGCCACCCTGGAGAGTGCGGCCCAGGACTCTCGCAGGCCTCCCCTGCCGGCTGTCACCTGGACACGGCTATGGGAGGCTGCGCCAGCTGCATGCCCGCGGCAGGGCGGGCCGGGTGGAGGCCCGTCTGGGGAGCTGTCCTGGCTGGCCCTGTCACCCCCCCTCCGCTGCCCCCCAGGAGAACACAGCCGGGTCTGGAGTCAGAGCTGTTGGGCTTGAAGGCACTTAGCGATCCCTGAGGTCTGGGGAGTGACGGGCCCACCCAGAGGGACTCGAAGGCCGGGCGGCGGGGGTTCAGAGCGGCCCGTTGCAGGAGGGCTGCGTGCGGGTCAGCCCCGTCCTCAGCCTCCCGAGGGACCCCTGTTGGGAAAGCCCTCCGACCCAGGGAGGCTCCTGTTCTTCCTCTGGAAGGCTGTTGGGGTGCTCTGTGCAGAGTCGGGGTGCATTCTGTGGAGCTGGGTGCTCTGTGCAGAGCCGGGGTGCATTCTGTGGAGCTGGGTGCTCTGTGCAGAGTCGGGGTGCATTCTGTGGAGCTGGGTGCTCTGTGCAGAGTCGGGGTGCATTCTGTGGAGCTGGGTGCTCTGTGCAGAGTCGGGGTGCATTCTGTGGAGCTGGGTGCTCTGTGCAGAGCCGGGGTGCATTCTGTGGAGCTGGGTGCTCTGTGCAGAGCCGGGGTGCATTCTGTGGAGCTGGGTGCTCTGTGCAGAGCCGGGGTGCATTCTGTGGAGCTGGGTGCTCTGTGCAGAGCCGGGGTGCATTCTGTGGAGCTGGGTGCTCTGTGCAGAGTCGGGGTGCATTCTGTGGAGCTGGGTGCTCTGTGCAGAGTCGGGGTGCATTCTGTGGAGCTGGGTGCTCTGTGCAGAGTTGGGGTGCATTCGGTGGAGCTGGGTGCTCTGTGCAGAGCCGGGGTGCATTCTGTGGACCTGGGTACACTGCAGAGTCGGGGTGCATTCTGTGGACCTGGGTGCTCTGTGCAGAGTTGGGGTGCATTCGGTGGAGCTGGGTGCTCTGTGCAGAGTCGGGGTGCATTCTGTGGAGCTGGGTGCTCTGTGCAGAGTCGGGGTGCATTCTGTGGAGCTGGGTGCTCTGTGCAGAGTCGGGGTGCATTCTGTGGAGCTGGGTGCCCTGTGCAGAGTCGGGGTGCATTCTGTGGAGCTGGGTGCTCTGTGCAGAGTCGGGGTGCATTCTGTGGAGCTGGGTGCCCTGTGCAGAGTCGGGGTGCATTCTGTGGAGCTGGGTGCCCTGTGCAGAGTCGGGGTGCATTCTGTGGAGCTGGGTGCTCTGTGCAGAGTCGGGGTGCATTCTGTGGAGCTGGGTGCGCTGTGCAGAGCTGGGGTGCATTCTGTGGAGCTGGGTGCTCTGTGCAGAGCCGGGGTGCATTCTGTGGAGCTGGGTGCTCTGTGCAGAGTCGGGGTGCATTCTGTGGAGCTGGGTGCTCTGTGCAGAGTCGGGGTGCATTCTGTGGAGCTGGGTGCTCTGTGCAGAGTCGGGGTGCATTCTGTGGAGCTGGGTGCTCTGTGCAGAGTCGGGGTGCATTCTGTGGAGCTGGGTGCGCTGTGCAGAGTCGGGGTGCATTCTGTGGAGCTGGGTGCTCTGTGCAGAGCCGGGGTGCATTCTGTGGAGCTGGGTGCTCTGTGCAGAGTTGGGGTGCATTCGGTGGAGCTGGGTGCTCTGTGCAGAGCCGGGGTGCATTCTGTGGACCTGGGTACACTGCAGAGTCGGGGTGCATTCTGTGGACCTGGGTGCTCTGTGCAGAGTTGGGGTGCATTCGGTGGAGCTGGGTGCTCTGTGCAGAGTCGGGGTGCATTCTGTGGAGCTGGGTGCTCTGTGCAGAGCCGGGGTGCATTCTGTGGAGCTGGGTGCTCTGTGCAGAGCCGGGGTGCATTCTGTGGAGCTGGGTGCTCTGTGCAGAGTCGGGGTGCATTCTGTGGAGCTGGGTGCTCTGTGCAGAGTTAAGGTGCATTCTGTGGAGCTGGGTGCTCTGTGCAGAGTCGGGGAGCATTCTGTGGAGCTGGGTGCTCTGTGCAGAGTCGGGGTGCATTCTGTGGAGCTGGGTGCTCTGTGCAGAGTCGGGGTGCATTCTGTGGAGCTGGGTGCTCTGTGCAGAGTCGGGGTGCATTCTGTGGAGCTGGGTGCTCTGTGCAGAGTCGGGGTGCATTCTGTGGAGCTGGGTGCTCTGTGCAGAGTCGGGGTGCATTCTGTGGAGCTGGGTACACTGCAGAGCCGGGGTGCATTCTGTGGAGCTGGGTGCTCTGTGCAGAGCCGGGGTGCATTCTGTGGAGCTGGGTGCTCTGTGCAGAGTCGGGGTGCATTCTGTGGAGCTGGGTGCTCTGTGCAGAGTCGGGGTGCATTCTGTGGAGCTGGGTACACTGTGCAGAGTTAAGGTGAATTCTGTGGAGTTGGTGCCCTGTGCAGAGCCGGGGTGCATTCTGTGGAGCTGGGTGCTCTGTGCAGAGCCGGGGTGCATTCTGTGGAGCTGGGTGCTCTGTGCAGAGCCGGGGTGCATTCTGTGGAGCTGGGTGCTCTGTGCAGAGTCGGGGTGCATTCTGTGGAGCTGGGTACACTGTGCAGAGTTAAGGTGAATTCTGTGGAGTTGGTGCCCTGTGCACAGCAGGAGAGGCTCTTGGAAAACCCCTCTGGCCGTGGGCCCAGGGCACAGCTGCAGGGACAAACAGGATGCGGGGTTCAGCTCGAGCTGTGGGGACAATGTCCAGGAGAGGAAATGTGTCCGGGCCGGTGTATGGATGTGGAGCCTGTCTGGGGCCTCTTCCAACACCGTTTCCAGCACCACAGGGCAGCAGAGCCAAGCATCTCGTGTTCTGCACAATCTGTGGTCGTGGGGTGTGGGCTGCAAAACCGTTTCCGCCTCACAGAGAGGAGACTGAGGCCAAGGGCAGGCCTTCCCGGGGGGTGGTCTCTGTGCCCTTGCCCGGCTTCTCTCTGCAGCCCCCTCCCACTGGGCCCTCCCTGGGCAGGAGATAGGCCAGCCCTGAGGGGTGAAGTGGGCGTCCAGGCCCGGGGACTGGTCTTCCAGACATGTCCCTCTTCCTCCACGGGTCTGGAGGGCTCCGTGCCTTTGCCCTGGGGAGGCCCGGACACTGGCGTCCATTACAGGAGCAGACGCCCAAGTCCGGCTGTGTGTGTTCTCTGGGCTTGGCCAGCTAGAGAATCCCCATCCAGTGAATTCTCTGGACGGCCCAGAGCCCGGCAATAGGCCATGCCTGCCCCTCCCGGGCGTGCTCTGAGCGAGAGGAGGCCGAGGGTGTGTGACCGGCACAGCAGCGCTGGTGTTCACAGTGGGCATGGGTGCCATCGGCAGGCCCACTCCTGCCCCGTGGGGCAGCCTGTGCTGGAGATGGGGCGCCCGGGGCTTCACCCCATGGAGAAGGCCAGAGAGGCAGCTGAAAGCCCGGGGTGCAGCCGGGGAGAGACGGGGTGCAGCCGGGGAGAGACGTTCCCGGTAGAGGGTGGTGTCGGCCCATCTGTGGACATCCACAGGCCCTGGGTGCCACTCTGGAGGGGCTTGGGCACCTGCCTCTGGATGGGGACAGCAGTGTCACCCAGAGGAGCCCCCGTGATATGAGACAAGTACGAGAAGGTCCAACCTCCCGTGCTGTGGACGGGGCAGAGGGTCCCGAGCACGGGCTTCAAAGGGGGCGGCAGAAAGCTGGATGGAGGACCCAGCGCGGGCGTGGACGGAGTGGACGGGGGACCCAGCGCGGGCGTGGACGGAGGAGAGGTGGGACGTGGGCGGCAGGGGCCCGCATCCCGGAGAGGCTACAGGACAGGCGCCCGGGCCCCGTGGAGGCCTCCCCGAGGCCCGAGGGGGCAGGCAGGAGCACCGTGGGGTGGCTGTGCGTGTGCCTGGAGTTGATCCGGGGAAGGACAGACAGGGGAGGGCAGACCGCAGACGGGACTGCCACGGCCTCACCCAGAAGCAGCTTCGCATGGAATGATGGTCTTCAGCCCAGGGACATCGCCCCCCGGGGACAAGTGTCTGAAGCTGGCTTCTGTGTGACAGCTGGGGCTGGCATCTAGTTGGTAGAGGCCGGGAGGGGGGCTGCTGAACCTCTGTGCCCGGCAGCCCTGCTCCAGACGTGGAGACTTCTCCCCCAGGCCGGCAGCCCCGCCCCGGGACGTGGAGACTTCTCCCCCAGGCCGGCACCCCGTGGTTGGAAACCCTCGCCTCTGGCTTTCAGTGTCGGTCAGACATGGCTCCAGCTCGCCTTGCAGTTGTCACTGGCCTTGGGCATGTCCCGTGAGCTCACTGAGCCTCAGTTTTCCTGCCAGTAAAATGGGCACATGACCACTTAATGTAGAGTCTCTTCCTGGTGTTACCAGGCCACACGTGAAGGTCGCCCTCCTAGGGCCGGGCTGGGACCAGAGCTCATGCCTGGGGAGGGGGGGAGGGCGTGAGAGTAGACCAGGCCGGGGTGGGGGCAGGGCTGTGAGGCTGGGGCGCCGACCCCAGATCAGCAGATCAGTAGATCAGTTCCTGCTTCTTGTGGAAGCTGACAGGAGACCCAGTCCGATCTCCCCAGCGAACAGGGCTAGATTCCCTGTTCTCAAACCAGGGGGGTCCTGGAGCCAGCCCGAGAGGAGGGACAGAGAGCTGTGGAGCTGGACCCCCACCTGTCCCCGGCCCACGTTCCATGGGGGGCGGGGCGGCGTGACGGAACCGCACCTGCGTCCGTGCAGGAGCGCACATGCGCGTCTGGGAGTGCTGGCACAGGCGTGCGTGTGAGCGTGCAGTTAGTGGAAGGGGAACAGAGAGCAGGACTGAGGTTGGCAGGGAGGCCTGGCAGCTGGCGCACTTCCCCAATCCCGGGGGCAAGGCGGGAGGGAGCCTGGGCCTCCTCCCTGGGCCTCCACCCCGGCACCTGGGGGCGGGCAGTGGGCAGGCAGGGGACGCCCCGGAGCTGGCCCAGGAAGGAGCATTAATGATCAGCTGGCAGCCTTGGCTGGGCCTGCCTCTCGCCACTGGCCCCGGGCAGGCAGGCGCGGGGAGGAAGTGGGGCAGGAAGCAGGGGGCGTTGGCCGCCGCTGAGCAGTCAGCCTGGCGGAGGGCGGCCCTGCGGGCTCGGGCTGGCGCAGACGGCCTTCGGGGCCGGGCCGGGAGGAGCCAGGAGCAGCCACCTGGCGTCTGCCGTCCCGGGAGCTGCCTCTGAGGAGCCGGCGCAGGTATGAGGGTGCTGGGACAGGCGGGGTGCTGGAGGGACGGGGGGTGACTGGCACGTGGACTGGCCGAGAAGGCCGTGCCCACAGCAGGGCCTTGCCAATAGGATCTAAGAATAGCCTCCGCCCTTCCTTTTCTCGAAGACTTCCAGACATTTTGGGATTGGGGGGAGCAGACCTGAAGCCGGGGGTGGGGGTGTCCTGGAAGGCCACGGGCCCTGTCGGAGCTCCAGGAAGGTGGCAGTGTGGTTGGCAGAGACGGTGCCCAGGAATGAGGTCAGGCTGAATAAAGTGCCATGGCTCCTGTGACCTCTCCTGACCTCTCCACAGGGGAGAGGAGTGAGTGTGTCCTGAGCCTGCGATAAGGGATTCCAGGTTTCCAGGTCTAGGGGGTCTCAACTAGGACCTCCCGCCCACTTGAGGTTGGCACCAGGTGCCCAGCCTGGGGTGGCACTGTAGCCGTGACCCGGCCACTCAGAGGTCACCACCCTGGGGCCTCTTTTCCAGCATTACAACAGGGTGAGTACCTTGACTAGGGGCATTGACCAGAAAGTGTTAGGGAAGGACTCAGACCCAGACCACCTAACACCTGGTCTTGCCCTGGGCACGTGGCTTGTGGACACCACTGACCTGGTCTTGCCTCCAATGACCCCTTCAAGAGTCTGGGACCCACAGCCCTGTCTGTGGCGATTTCCAACATTTTGGAGTTGGGGAAGCTCATGGCAGTAATGGCCAGCCGGGGAGGGCAGGGCAGTGTCCAGGAATGAGTGGTGCTGGCCGGCGGGCGCATCCAGGGGAGGGCAGGCGTGCGCTGGACTCGGACCCTCCTGCATTCAAATCTCACCTTTGCAACCTCGCTGAGCCTCAGACTGGCCCTCTGTGAAACTGGGCACAAGGACACCGTCCTCCAGGGTGTCCCGAGGATTGGAGGGTGGTGGCTGCTGTTAGGCAACGGTCCCGCCGCCGTGGACAGTGACGGAGCCTCCTGAGTCAGCAGCTGTGCCGCGTGCGACACGACAGCAGCCCTTTCCTTCTGAGTCCTGCTCACCACGAGCACCCCAGTGTGGGTGAGGCTGACCCGCTTCACGGCAGACACAGGGCGCGGGGTTCCGGCCCGAGGAGCGTCCCCCACGCGGGGGGCGCACAGCCACGCAGATTTACTGTCCCGGGCTGGAGGCCAGAAGTCTGAAATCAAAGTGTCAGCAGGGCCACCTCCCCCCACAGGCTCCGGGGGAGGCGCCTCCCGTCTCTGGTGGCTCCAGGGCTCGTGGCCCTGTCACTCCAGTCTGTCCTCTGTGGTCACGTGTCTACACTGTCCCTCCTCTTATAACTAGGACACCAGTCACTGGGTGCAGGGCCCGGCCTACTCCATCCAGTGTGCCCTCATCTTAACTTCGTCTGCAGGGCCCCTGTTTCCAAATGAGATCACCTTCTGAGAGGCTCTGGGGGACACCGATTTGGGGGGAGACACTGTTCGCCCCAGGACAGGGCGACCAGATGGCCCTCGAGAAGCGCTCCTTGGTGAAGTGGGCGCGGTCTGCCTGGGCCCTGGAAGTATTTATTTGTCCACCACGAGCCCAGTGACAGCTCCGACCAGACCCTCCAAGTCCCTTCGAGGCAAGATCGCTTCCGTCTTCTCCCCGTGTGGGACCCTCCCGTATGCTGAACGCCAGACGCACCCCAGGAGCGCCGTTCCTTTAACTCCTCCCTCCACCTCCTTGCGAGGCCGATGTTTTCATTCTCATTCTCTCGGCGTGTAAACTGAGGCACAGAGCAGTCGCCCCGCCCACTGGCCCCAGGCTCCCTGGGGTTGAGGCGGGGCTGGGCTGTTGTCCCCACAAGAAGCTGAGCAAAGAAGATCAAGGCTTTGAGGAAGAAGAGCCTTTGTGGGCAGCTCGATGGTGACCCGGCCAGCTGCCCTTTAGGGGACAAGGGACACCACCGAGGCTGCACCTCACCTGGACAGCCACTGCTGCCTGCAGTCGGGGCCGCAGGCCTCAGGCCGAGCGAGGCCATTTTAGGAACCAGCGGGGAGGGGACCCTTCTGTGGAGATGGCACTCACTTCCTCATGGCTGGACTGTCACCGGGAACTCTGGGCGTACAGTTGTCCTCGGCAGCCGGGTTCCTCACCGAGCGGGAGGGAGGCTCCCTGTGCTCAGGTCCC
The DNA here is from genome assembly GCF_036850765.1 of Saccopteryx bilineata. Lineage (NCBI taxonomy): Eukaryota > Metazoa > Chordata > Mammalia > Chiroptera > Emballonuridae > Saccopteryx > Saccopteryx bilineata. The sequence goes on from NC_089494.1 coordinate 263,381,236, forward strand.
TGTCCCCTGAGTGCTTGGGCAGGCCAGTGTGGGGCCCTGACACACACCCGCTGGCTGGTCCTGCCCTCGTCCCCCAGGGGCTGGAGAGATGAAGGCACATGCCCTGGACGTGGCCCCCGGCTGTGGGACTACCTGCTCCGTCTCGGGGACGTCGGACCTGGCTCCTGAGGGGCGAGGTGGCAGAGGGGAGGAGGACAAGGACCTGGGTGGGGACAGGCGTCCGGACTGCAGACGCCACACCGGCACTGAGTGGCTGAGCAAGGCCGCGCGCTCCGTGGTCCCGACGACGCGGGTGGAGGGGGATGTGTCTGACCCCGGCACCCGCGGAGAGTCCGTGGCTGAAGCTGGGAGTCTGCCCTGCGTTCCCCCAGCCCCGGCCCAGGCAGCCTGCTGTCCTTGTCACCCTGCACCTGCGTTTCCTGCCCGAAAGCAAGCTCTGTGTTCTGTCTGCTCCCATTGGTGACGAGGCCCCCACCCCCGGGAGTGTGGTCTGTCTGGCTGTAAGGGCTCTCTCTCATCTCTGACCCAGGGGGGGACAAGGCTGATGGTTTGCTCTCTCAGTGGGGGGTGCTGGAGGCCCCCTGGGAGGGGAGAAGTATTCTTTTGGAATCAATCACTTCCCCTTCCTTGCCTTCCATCACCTGCTTCCTCCCCACCCACCCCCAACCCATCTGCAGGGACCTGGCCCATTTCCTGACAAACAGGACCCGTTCCAGGGACCCTGCCACAGTCCAGGCCTCTTCCACTGGGGGGACCAGCCTCCCGGGCTGGTTCGGGCCACGGGGTTATCATAGCAGCACCAGGATCTCTCAAGAACCCCAGCTCGGCTGGGGCCTGTGCAACATGTAATTGGGCAGTTATCTCTTGGGGGACGAGCTGCCTCCAGGGGTTCCTCAAGGTGGCACTCACCAGCCAGGCGTGCGGTGGGCATATCGCCAAAGCACGGGCCACGGTGTGCACCGAGGCCATCTCTGCTCCTTGTCCCCATGCGGCCCCTTGCTCGCGCACCACTGGTCTAGGCGTCCACAGTCCCGTTCTGAGCCGTCATGACATGGCAGGCTCTGAGCTGTGTCCTCGGGGTCTGTCAATGACCCCCGCCTGCAAGGACGTCCACTTGCAAACGTTGGCATGTGGCTCCGACAGCCTGTTCCAGGGGGGCTTGTGCTGGTCAGAGAGGAAGTGACCGGCAAGCAGACCCAGGAAGGCTGAGCGGGGACCCACCAGGCACAGGGTGGGGGGCGGCGGTGCAGTAGGGGTGAGCGAGGGGTAACTCCAACTCTGGGGGCAGCACCCAGGTTGGTCCTGGGGGCCTGTCTTCCCGGAGAGGTGGTCACTGCTGACCACCACCCCCTCCTCTCTCCACAGGGGCCAGCCTGGCATGCCAAGCCCTGGGCACTGAGACCGCTGTGGGCCATGAAGGACCCAGCTGAGGTGGCCGCTGAGGAGCCGGCCCCGACGGCGAGAGTGACCGCGGAGCCCTCGGGTGGCAGCGGTGGCGACAAGGTCCAGACAGAGGCCGTGAGCTCGTCGGTCAGCTGGACGCAAGCGGAACCCGAGGAGGCCCCGGCTCCGGGCAGAGGCAGAGACGGTGAGTGCGGTGTGTGAGGCCCACCCCCTCGTCCTCCCGGCCAGGGCTAGCGTGCTGCCGGCATTGTCCGGCGTCTAGCTGCCCGGTGAGTCACTTGCCAGCTGTGTTTTTCCAGGGGACTGTCAGTGATGACCACAGGGACGCGGAGAAAGGGGGGGCGTGGAAATTCTAGGACAGTTGCCCCTCACGTGCTGATGGCTTTCACAAACCTTCACGTCCCCACTGTCCTGCTTTGCCACCAGGACAGAAGGACAGAACCCCCAGGAACTCGGGACGGGGCACCCCTCACCCCCCCCCCCGAGACAAGAGCCACAGCCCGAGAGGGAACAGGGCCGCGGCAGGACCAGGACGAGGGCTTTCTCCTGCCCTCGTTTCCTGTCTGCGTTCACGTGTGGCAGGTTGAGCCCCTGGTGCTTTGGGGGGTGTGTCTGCCCAGACCAGGGCGTGCTCTCGGAGCTGCAGCGCAGGGGGGGTCACGTGACAACCCACAGACCCCACTCAGGCCCTGCCGTCTGTCTGTCCGGTCACGCCCGCTGGAGCCGCAGACCCTGGGCGGCACCACGCACGCTGGCGCCCTGTCTCTGGCTGAGGATTTGAAGCCCTCGGGCCAGTCGTCCCACAGAACGCCCTCAGTGAGGACACGGCGCGATGTCGCCACCGTGACGTCCGGCACTCGGGGCGGGAACACCCCACCAGTGCGTGTCTCGGCGTGGCGCGGCTGGAGGCCAGGTTGACAATCTTCAGATTGTTTGACAGTCTTCTCTGCCGGAAAGTCATGACTACGTAACTTCTAAGGGGGCCTGGCCCCCCTCCCCACGATTCACTGATCCTGTACTGCGGGCTCATCAGCCTGGGCTGCCCTCTGTGGGCTGTGGCCTCTGTCCTCAGTGTGGGTCCTGTCGTTCAGACTGCCCAGCTCTGGTCCCCTCCCAGCCTCCACCGGCCTGTGAGCTGTCCTGCTCTGGCGACCACAGGACCACTGCCCTCCGTGGCCCCCAGCCCCGGAATCGGCTGTTTCTCCACCCTCCGTGGCCCCCAGCCCCGGAATCGGCTGTTTCTCCACCCTCCGTGGCCCCCAGCCCCGGAATCGGCTGTTTCTCCACCCTCCGTGGCCCCCAGCCCCGGAATCGGCTGTTTCTCCACCCTCCGTGGCCCCCAGCCCCGGAATCGGCTGTTTCTCCACCCTCCGTGGCCCCCAGTCCCGGAATCGGCTGTTTTTCCACCCTCCGTGGCCCCCAGCCCCGGAATCGGCTGTTTCTCCACCCTCCGTGGCCCCCAGCCCCGGAATCGGCTGTTTCTCCAGCAGCCCGGGCTTCTGCATCGGATAGATGGTGCTGACGGCCAAGATCAGGATGTCACTTGCTTCCCTGGATGTGTCCTTGCTGCGTGTTCGGGTCTGAGGCAGGCTCTGGGGACACCAGAGAGGCCTGGACATGTATGAGCTCTGGCCACCCGGGGCCACAACACCCCGAGAGGCTGGTGCTCCTTCGGTGCTCCGTAGACGCCGAGGGGAACAGAGCAGAAATGAACACTGTCCGGTCCAAAGCCGGCCTGGCAGTGCCGTGTCCACGGCTCTGAGAGGACCGTCCTGGAGGGGAGGGGGACTGGCCGCTCCGGAGGTCACACCCTCTGCGGGAACCGCGCAGGCTTTTCCCCAGGGAGACCCACCTCGATCCGAAGGCCCCACGGGCTTATCCCATTTTACAGACAAGCAAACTGAGCAGGGCGGAGACCAAGGTGCAAACGGGGAGCTGGCCTCAGAAGGGGGGACTGTGGGATGGGGGTGACCGCAGAGGACTGAGCTGTCACTCAGGGCTGCAGAGCCTGTCCACTGCTCTCACTGGTCCCCGCAGCGGGAGCCCCTCCTCTGACCCTGAACTTCGGGGTACCTCCCTCGTCCTCGCCCAGGCTGTGAGCTGCACCCACCAGCCTCACAAGACATGTGCCGCCCCCAGCCACAGACCGGGGTGGGTGCAGCCGGATGGGGACGCAGCCTCGTCTGCTCGGACCTCGCCTTCCCTCTGGGTCGCCGCCTCCCCTGTGTGACCAGCGGAATAATGACTCCCTCCCCTCCCCCAAACAAGTCCACACTCCGATCCCAGAACCGGTGCCTGTGTGCACAACACCTCCTGAGGCAGGAGACCCTGTAGGCGGGCTGAAGCCAGGGGTCTTGAAATCGGAGACTGTCCTGAGGTCGGAGTCGGGGAGAAACCCAAGACCCCAGGCTTCCTGGATTTGGAGAGGGAGGCGGGGCCAGGAGCCGAGGGATGCGGCCTCTCGAGAAGCCGAGACAGGCAAGGAACAGAGTCTCCCTGCAGCCTCCAGAAGGGACCGGCCCTGCCCAGACCTTGACTGTAGCCGGCAAGGCCTTTTCCACACCCCGGGACACCTGGGGCCACCAAGCTGGGGGTAACAACCCAGAGGAAACTCCCACGCCCTCCATCCTTGTGCTGGCTTTTGTGACACTGGAGGAAGGGACCCCGTGTGCCCCGTGGCTTGTCGGGCTGTGGACACAGCTCTTCGGTGCCACCAACGGGGGGGAGGGGGCCTGTGCAGGTGAGAGTGATGGGTTTCACCGGAATCACACGGACTGCTCTGTCACAGATGCCGCCGCTCCGCCCGGCCTCCCGGCCCCCAGGACCCCTCCCGGCCAGATGGGCGCGTACCCCACAGGTAGACATCTTGGGGCGCTGTGCCACACCACGTGGTTAAATCCAGACTGCGGATGTGGATGTGGGATCCCTGGGCCCCTTCCCTCCGTGGGGGCAAGGGAGGGGCTTGTTACAGGTGGATGCCTGGGTCCTGTTTCTCTCTGTCTGGGGTCGGGCCCAGGACTCAAGGGGAGGGACGCTCTGGGGGGAGGGGGCGACAGGTGGGGCAGAGGAAGAAGTAGCTGAAGGAGGTCATTGTTACGTTGTTACAGGGTTGCAGAGGGAGGGGAAGGGCCCTCGGGGAGGCGTCCTGGGGCTGGTGTCTGGGGAGGGGACTCTGTGGAAGGGGCAGGTCTCTAAAGGACTACCCCGGGAAGTGCGTGGGCTGGCTGGTGGGGGGGGGGCAGGAAGAATCGATACCTCGCCCTGCAGACCCCATGCCGGCCCTCTCGCTGCGCAGGACACGGAGACCCCGGCCTGGCTGGTGTCTCGCCTTGGCCTGTCCTCCCAGTTTCCTTTCAGGGGTCAGAGCCACCTGTGGTCACCCGGGTGGAGCACAGGACGGGTTGAGCATCAGGGAAAATTATCCGGGAGTTAAAAATGCAACCCCGCCCTTTTATGGGAGTAGGAGGGGTTACATCTTAGCCCCGGTTGTGAAATGCTGGGCCAGCTTCCTGCTGGCCTGACCCCAGATTCCAGAACTCTCCAGAATCTCTGTCCCTGGCCCTGCCCCATGGCAAGGGGGGAGGGGTGTCTGTTCCAGGGCCCTTGCTAGAAAGTTCTAAGGCCGGTGCAAAGCTTGTGCAAAGGGTGTGGGACCCTCCCTCTGTCTCCTTCCCTCTCTGTCTCTCCCCACCCCCCAGCAGCCCTTGCTGTGGGACTCGAGTTGTGGAAGCCTCCGTGGGGGGAAAGGTGGGAGGGTGGGTGGCATCTGAGCTGAGAACTGCATTTAGGGTGGCCAGCCAGGCCCGGTCTGGCAGGGAGGGTCAGTGGGGTCACTGTGGATGGATGAAGGTGGAGGTGGCCTGGTCTGAGCAGGACTGAGCTGGAAGAGAAAGAGAAGGGGTGGGCATGGGGTAGGGCTGAGAGGTCTGTGGGGTGCCTGCCTGGGGCGGGCTGCCCCTCTCTGGGGCTGTGGGAGAGGTCAGAGCTGGGGGTCCCAGTGACTCAGGACCACTTGCTGAGAGCTCACTCAGTGCCGCCCCCTCCTGGGGACTAGGTGTAAGGAGCATGGAACTCACCCCACAGGCAGTGCCTGACCTGGGCCTTGAACCCGGGTCCTGAGTCTGGGGGCTGGGGGCTGGCGGGGGGACGCAGACGGGCTGACCTTGTCCTGCCCCCTCCAGACCTGACCTTGCAGCTGCTGGCTGTGCGGAGGAAGAGTGGGCTGCTGGACCCCGGTCTGCAGCAGGCCCTGCGGGATCAGCTCCGTCTGCTTGAGAATGACAGCTGGGAGGTGGCCCGCACGCTCGGGGTGAGTCCCCCGAGTCCCCCGGGGGCTGGGGCCGTACTGGAGCAAGCCTGGGTGAGCTCAGGTGCAGGGTCCTGGCTGGACAACGAGACGGGAGGGCTGTGCGCAGGAGACAGGGGGACCTCCCAGGAGGAGGGTCCATGAAGTCCAGGCTCCCAAGGGGTCAAGGCCAGGGGAGCAGAGGTCATCCTCTGACCCCACCCTGTGGTGGCGCTGTGACATGCCCCCTAGCTCCCCTGGGTGTCTGGTCCAGGACACTCCTGCCAGGCAGGCCCAGCTGCACGTGGGCCACCGTGTCCCCAATGTCCCCGATTCCTTTCTCCCCCTACCCCCCACCCTGCCAGGACTGGAAAGGTCCCGTTATGGGGAGTCAGGGGACTGCTGTGAGTTGACTTTGATGGAGCCAGCCCACCCCCCATTGGCCTCTCCAGGATGGCCAGGCTGGTGGAGGGAGGGGGCTGGACCTAGTGACCGCCCCTTGGCAGAGGTCCTGGGGCTTCAGGACCGATGGCTACCATCTGCCCTTGCGGTCTGCCTGGCCTGACCTTAGCCAATGCCCCTTCGCCTGTGATCCCAGCTTCCTGAGCTGCAGATGTGGACGTTTAGAACCATTAGAGAGGGAGCCACTGTGAGGACCCCACAAATAGCACCACTGAGCATCCGGCCTATGCTCAGCGGTGGGCTGTCCCCGATGACCCCAGGGGAGAGCTGCGTGGTCACGCCTGCTGGTCCTGGCTGACTTCCTCCTGTGCCACTTACGGAGGGTCAAGCAAACTGGACAACGATAGCCCCCCCCCCCACACACAGACACACACACACACACACACACACACACACACACACACCTCCTGAGAGGTGAGTGCTCCAGTGTCGCCGGCTTGCTACAGCGCCCCCCCCCCCCCCCCCCCGCCAGGAGTGGTCATGGGGTGGACGTCAGAGGAGACAAGTCCTGGAGTTAGAACCGAAAGTCCTGCAGGCGGGCCCGCGGGCGAGGAGGCTAGGTGGAGCCTGGCACCGCCTGGTGTCACCGGTGGGGAGGGAATGAAGGAGACAGACAGAGCAGTGGGGGGGCGGGGAGCCACAGAGGGAGTGTCTCCCAGCAGGGAGCTCAGGAGCAAGGGGAGGAGCAGGGTGTGGTCCGGGCACTGGGCAGCCTCCGTGGGCTTGAGAGCAGGAGGGAGCTGCCCGGGTGGTCGGGAGGCGCCCCCACCAGGGGTCACGCCCCTCCGCAGAGCGTTTCCGCCCTGTGACTCCGCCCCCTCTGCCCTGTGACTCCGCCCCCTGAAGGTCGGTGCCTCCGGGTCGCGGGGGCTGTTTCCGATTCCTGCTTCTTCCCCCCCAGGAGCTCTCGGCCAGACTGCTGTCCATCCACAGCGACCAGGCTCGGATCGTGGTGACCTTTAAGACGTTCGAAGAAATCTGGAAGTTTTCCACATACCACGCTCTCGGTAAAGCCCAGAACCACGCGTTTCTGGTACCCAGATCGGGGCTGTAGAGTAGGTCGGTGCACGGCCCTCTCTTGAGGAAACGGCAGGGTTAGTGTGCTCACCTGTCTTCAGGTAGGGGGGTCTGGGCGGGGGTGAGGCCCCGACACTCACTGTTTGGGCTGGTGCGCGAGTTGGGCCAAACTCCTTCTGACGTTGTGCCGCCCAGCGCTGCTTGACCAGCTCGACTGGCTGACCACAGACCAGGAAGCTAGTGTTTCAACCTCGGCCACGGTGCTTGCTGTCTAGAACATTCCCTGTTCTAGAGGGAGGCCTTTGCAGGGGCTCCTGGAGAAACTCACCCCAGTCTGAGAGCTGAGGAGTTTGAAAATAAGCATCGGAGCCCCTCCCGTCCCCCACGGTTCGCGGTCTTGTCGAACGCTCCTGCCCTGTCTCGTCAACAAGGAGACTGAGGGTCCTAGAGGAAGTGACCTGTCCTTGTTTAACCTTCCCGAGGCCCAGGGAGATGCCATAAGCTGTCCGTGGTCAGAGCTGGTCCACGTGCAGCTCAGACAGGCAGGCAGGTGGCTGGCCCGCCTGGCTTGGGGCAGAGACACCCTGAGTCCCAGAGGCAGGGTAGCGTGTCTCCCTGAGCCTGGTCAGCGCAACGCTCGCCCAACACGGTCCCGGGAGGGCTTCCCTGCCCCCCTCCAGCGCCCGCCGGTGACCAGGGCCCATCGCCTCCCCAGGCTTCACTCATCACTGCCTGGAGAACCTGCTCGTGGACCAGGCCTTCTGGCTGCTGGCGCCCGTGGAGGACGAGGAGACAGCCATCCGGGTCCACGTGGACGAAGAGGCCTTGAGGCTGACGCACGAGAACCTCCTCACCCAGGAAGGTGGGCGCTGCGCGGTGACTGTGACCTCGGCCGGCTCCGTGCTGCGCCAGGGACTCCCGGGGGCTTGGGCAGCAGGAGGGCTCTGGAGGTGCCGGGGTGCAGCGTGCGTGGGGAGACTGCAGGGGGCTCGGGCAGGGGACACCGTCGGTGATGTGCCCGGCCTTTTATCACTTAGTTGTAAGACCCTGGTCGGCTCCCAAATGTGGAACAGGAAGAGGGTTTAGCAAACAGCGCGCCTCCCGCGTTCCCGACTGCGCGGTTGCTCTGAGGGCCGCGCGGCCTCTCACTAGGGTCCCGATGCGCGGCGAACCACGTACAGCTGCCCGTCCCACCCTGGCCACAGAGAGGTCAAACTTGCCCGTGGTTGTCCAAGCAGGAAGGGCCCTTGGGATCACACACCTGGCCCCTCACAGCATAGAAGGGGAAACTGAGGCCCCAAGAGTTTGAGGCCGAGCCAGACCACCAGGGAAAGTCCAGCTAGAGCGAGGACTCCAGCTCTGGTCCAGCCTCCCACTGGCCCCTTGGGGCTCCGGTGTCGGGGCAGCTGGGTTCTGCGGACACAGGGACTGGCGGCGGGGGTGGGCGGGGGCTCCTGCACATGCTGCCTCCACACTTGCATCCTGGAGGGGGATGGGTGGGTCCCGCCTGCACAGCTACGGCCGCCTCTGTGTCCTGCCACCCTGAATGACCCCCCTCTGTCGCTCTGAAGGGCCTTTCTTTGTCCTGTGTCCTGACCGCTATGTGAGAGCCACGACCGTTCCCCAGGGTGCGGGGAGGAGCCCCCAGCCCCTCAGGCGGGCTTCAGGGGCTCCCTGGGGAGAGGCGGCCCCGGGGGCAGTGGCGGCGGTGGCAGCAGCAGTGGAGTCCTCGTCCCCCGGCCTCAGCGTACCCTCTGAGGAGGTGGCAGCAGCGTCCACCGTGGAACCTTTGATTCCGTTTCATCAGTAGGTACCCACCTTTGTTTCTCTGCTTGCCGCTGTCAGGCCTCGGGGAGACGCCCCCTGGGCCCCGGGCTGGCCGCCGAGGGGTGTGTGTGCGGAGAGCAATGTGAGCCCCGGGCAGACCTCCATGCCCCAGGACTGCTGCGTGCACAGCAGGTGGCCGGGCACCGACGGCTCCCGGCTGGGCTCTCCGGGATGAGATGGCACCTGGTGTACTGACGGGCTCTCGCTTCACAGCCTGGCTGGTTCTGGAAAGCTCCTGAGGGAGCTGCACACGTGCGCCCGCAGTGAGGGAGCCCACGGGGGCCCACACACGTGTCAACCCAGGTCGCACAGAAGCTCCTGCTCACATGCAGGCTGTGGGGCGTAAACTCGCCTCGGAGCTCCCTGGCAGCCACAGCAAAAACTGAGTGTTCATTTCCAGAAGTTCAGTGTCCCCGAAACGACAGGCTGTGTCCCAGCTTCGCTCCCAGCAAATACAGGGAGGTCCCCGAGGACACACGTTTGAGGGAGCGAGGGAGGGCAGGAAGCAACTGGGCTGGGGAACATGGGGCAGTGCCACACCTGAGCCCAAAGGCCACACACCTGGGCAGGTATACACGTGTGTGTGTGTGTGTGTGTGTGTGTGTGTGTGTGGTGGGGACAGGTGGCAGGATCTACGTGGGTCACGAACTCATCCAGCTCCGCACAGTTTCAGTCACCTCAAATCTGAAATCCTGCAGCACAGACCTCCCTTCCCCCCCACTCCAGATGGGCTCTCAGGGTCCCCTGGGACCCCCTCGAGGACGCTGTGGGCGGACCCGTGACGCCGGACCTCCAGCGGATGGGTGAGTGTTCCGTTGGCTTTTCTCCCCTGGAGGAGGCTGGGTAGGTGGGTAAGGGGGGTGAGGAAGGGCCAGCACCAGCATTCCGGAAGCTTCAGCATCACCTGTGTGCTCTCCGAGCTGGAAGACACAGCGAGAGTCCCCTCCAGCTCGCCAGGGGTTAGCTGGGGCTCAGAGAGGGTTGCGGGCTGGTGCAGACTCACACAGCCCATGGCGAAGCCAGGCCAGGGTTCTGGCCGCCCTGCCTCTCATGTGTGGCGTCCACGGACCATTCAGCTTTCTGTCCAGCACCATGTTAAACCCTCCAGAGGACCCGGGGGACAGGGTGGGCTGGAGCGAGCGGGGCTGTGGCTGGATGCCCCACCAGCGCTTATGGAGGACGGTGAGGCCGGGTCCTCCTTTGGAAAGCTAGTGTTGCCAGGACCCTGGGCTCCTGGTCTGGTGCCTTCTGCCCTGCCCCAAGCTGGTTAGTGCTCGGATGTCCCTGTGTCCCTGTTTCATGGACACGAGGCCCCATGGGAGGAGGGATGGGGATGTCTATAGCTACATGAGCCCTGGGTGGGCCCTGGCTTGGCCTCACCGGGGTGGGATGAAAAAAAGGGTCCTGACCTCAGAGGCGGTCACTCCGGCCTAGTTCATGGACGTCTCCGGGCCTCGGTTTCTCACCCATGTCCCAGGGTGAGCCTTCCTGAGGACCCCTCATGAGCGGTGGCCAAGCTCCACCCCAGTGCTGGGCAGGTGCTAGGTGATTCCACAGCAGGGCTGCGTGCGTGTCCAGGGCTGAGGGCCACCATCTGTCCACCCAGCCGGCCTGCACCCCAGCACTGACCCTGTGCCCTTCCTCCCACAGCGGTGGGCCTGGTCTCAGCGGTGGCAGACTACCAGGGCTCCGGGCCTGAAGAGATGACCTTCCAAAGTGGCAACCTCATCGAGATCCTAGGCGCCCAGGTGCCCGGCCTGCCCTGGTTCCTGGGCCGGCACGTGACCTCGGGCCAGGTCGGGTTTGTGCCCGTGAGCCTCGTCAATGTGCAGGGGCACGTGTCTGAGTGAGTGGCTGAGGCCCCGCCCTTCTTAAGCCCCGCCCCCGTGAGAACTGGAGCTGAGGTCTGAGTGGCCGAGGCCCCGCCCTTCTTTAGCCCCGCCCCCACCCCCCCCCCGTGAGAACTGGAGCTGAGGTCTGAGTGGCCGAGGCCCCGCCCTTCCTAAGCCCCGCCCCCGCCCCGCCCCCGTGAGAACCGGGAACAGTCTGACTGCTTCACAGGTGACACACCTGGACTTTGTCCTGGATCACACCTCTCTCCAGTCTATCCCGGCCTTGTTCTTGGGGCTGGAGCTAGCCCAGGCTGCCATCCCCTGGTCCCCCCCGGGACCCTGGTGTCACTGTCACCTTCCTGTCTGGGCCCCTCACACCCCGGCTCCAAGCGCTTCCAGGGGTCTCTCCCTGAAAGGCAAAGTTGTTTTACACAACGGAGCTGAGGCTGCCACTTAAATCAGCAGACACGTCTCCTGTCACAGTCCTGAGGCCGGAGGGCGAACGTCCCAGGGCGGGGCACGCCGCGCTCCCTCCTGAGACTGGGGGTAGGGGGGGCTTCCTGCCTCCTCCAGCTCCTGGTGGCTCCAGGGTCCCCAACGGCCACACCACCCCAGTCTCTGCCTCAGTCGTCACATGGCCTCTTGACCCTTCTATCTCTTATAAGGATACCAGTCACTGGATTTAGGCCCCTCCCCCCCGAATAACTCACGATGGTTTCAGCTCAGGATTCTTAACCTGATTACATCTGAAAGGGCCCTGTTTCCAAACAAGGTTCCCTTCTGAGGACATGTGTTTGAGGGACCCTATTCCATTCAGGTCACCGTGCCTCCCTACTTTGCAAAGCCCGGCAAAGCTTCTGGGTCTGGCCTTCGAGGCCCCCACAACCCAAACCTCAGTGACCCCCCCGATTTCAAAGGCCACCCTTCAGTGTCAGCTCACCCTGAGTCTGGCTGTGAGGCCGGCTCGCCCCTCCACCCCGACCCTCTCGTTCTCCGGGCTCTCCCCGGCTCAAAGTCCGTCTCCAACGGCTCATCCCTGGGGACTGCCTGCCTGGCCCAAGCTCCTCTCCCTGTGTGGGCCCCCGTGCCCCTCTGTTGAGGTGCCTGTCCCCACCCCTGTCTGGGATTCTGAGGGAGGACTCTTTGGCCACCTCTGTGTCCCCACTGCCTGCGTGTGTGTGGGGGGGTCTTGGGAGAGCGGTCAGCAAGCACAGCTGTGGTCCCCAACCCGCCAGGCTTCACCTTTCCCGAACACGGGACAGTCTTCTTCAGGGGCCCTGAGCCCCGATGTCCCCTCTCATTCTTGTCTGGCTCTGGGAGAGACCAGCACTCCCAAGGCCAGATCTGAGCGGCCACTCTGGCGTTGTGATGCAGACGGTGGTCCTCTTCCTCCTGATGTGAGCGCCCCCTGCTCCTCTCGCCTGTCCATGGGAAGCCGTCGGAACCTGCCTGGGCCCGGACACTAAGAGCACTTTGTCCAACACCCCCACAAGCGAGCCCTCTCGAAGGTCTCCTTTACCTTCTCCACACAGCTCCCTCTAAGCTCCCACGTGCATCTCAGAGTCTCCGATTCTGCGGCGATTTAGTCCTATAAGCAAACATGGCCTCCTCCCCCTCCCCCACCCCCGTCCTTCCGTCTGTCTCCTTCTGGTTTCCTCTTTCTGACCTCACGGAGCACACGCGTGTTTGCGTTGGTGCTGTGGGAAGTCCCCGGGGGACTTGTGTGAGGGACTTAGTGTGCGGATGGGTCAGTTTTGCCTGTGCTGCCATGGCCGGCCTCACAGGGGAAAGGGCCTTGGAGGTTGGGCTTTGAAGGCTGCCTAGGAGCTCACCTCCCCCCTGGCCGCGGTAGCCACTGTCTCTCACACCCTGTTCTGCTCCGGCGTCTGCTTCAGGTCAGATGAGGTGTCCTGGAAGGCAGGGCCCATTGTGTCTTCATCTGTGACCTCGGTGTCTTCGCTGTCAAGCGACAAGGCTGTGGGCGGGGGGGAGACGGGTCTTCCTGGGTGGTGTTTACTTTGGGCCCTTTGTGTCCTCCAGGCTGGAAGATGCGATTTTTCTCAATGAGGAAGAGAGGTCGTTCTTCAGCAAGGAGGGACGCTTCTCGGAGGAGGACGCCAGGCGGCTCCTGAGGCGGACCTCGGACGGGGACGTCTGCGCAGTGTACAGCCTGGGTAGGCATGGGGGGTGGGGCCCCAGGGCTGCTGCCCCCGCCTTGCCTCACCCCTGCCAGTAGGATTCATCGGAGGGCTGCCTCCTAGAGGAGGGAAGGGTGTCCCCCACGGTGGGAAGACGGGGGACAGAGGGGATGAGGCCAGAACAGACTCGCCAGTCAGGGCTCTGTGGGTGGGGATGTGACTGCAGCTCGCTCACACTCGACCTCGGCCTAGCGAGGCTCAAGCCAGCCTGGCGTTCGGTTTCTTCTCTTTCCCAGGAAGCCCTGCTGGGTCCCTCGTGGGGGGGGAGGTGTTCTAGGGGTCCGCCTCTCTCTGCTGGACGCCGCATGGCTTCCCCAGCTCTGTGTCATCACAGATGACGTCGTCTGCACCTTACACGTCTTTCACACCTCTTTGCATCATTTCATTTTCATGGCAACCCAGAGAACTGGGTTGTAGCCCACTTTAAGGAGGTGGACACTGAGGCTCAGGGAGGTGCTGGCCCTGGGACGAAGGGTCGGAGGACCCTGTGTCCCTGGAGAGCCCACGGCGCTGAGGGCGCCCTGTCCCCAGAGGGGCAGCAGTGGAAGCCACGCCTCTTGTTGGAAGACAGAGCCCTGCAGGGGGGCAGGTGGCGGTGGGCAGGCCCTGGGAGGCGTGGCTTCTTGGCCCCTCCATGGTGGGCCCCCCGAGCCCCTTGGCCCCTCATGGGTGTTGAGGTCTGGACTGTCACCATGCTGGCGCTGCCACCTCTGCCCACCATGGCCCTGGGCCCAGAGGGAACCGGCTAGGGGCTGATACTTCTCTCCCTTTTCAGACAGACTTGGAGAAGCCGAGGTAGCGCAGCCGGAAGAACAAGGTGAGTTCTTCCCACAGGGCACGGGCTCCTCTGGTCACGGGGCTGGGCCTTGGGGACAACGCCAGGCAGAGGCCGCAGAGCCAGCTGCCCTGGGTGCTGGCTGGGTACAACTCGCTCCTCCATGGGCGGAGGGGGCTGGTGGGAGGGCGGTCCTGCCCTGGAGGCTGGATGAGGTGCAGGTGGCGCTCCCTCCGCCGCGGCCGGGGGTGCCCAGCAAACACGCCAGACCTCCTGTCCTGTCCCCAGATAAAGGTGGGCGTCCCCTCCATTGCCCGAGCCCATGCCTGGCCCTGAGCTCCTTGCGCACCACCCCGGAGCAGCTGAAATTCCTGGGGTTCTCGGCTTTGAAGGGCAAATTTGGAGCCTTACGTTGGAGAAATCCCTCAAGGAGGGTCTGCTCCTTCCCCTGAGGGGCTGGTCCAGGGAGAAGCCCTCCTGCTCTCTCCAAAGCTCCCTCCCCTCCCCAGCAGAGGTCTGCATTAAAGAGGGCCTGGGGTCCAAGGTCCCTTTGAGAATCCCCGAGAACGGGATCCACCGAAGCCCCGCCCCCCACCCAACCCCCTGGGCTGTTCCAGGGTCCTCTTCTGAAGTGTCCACTGGGTGAGGACAGGGGGGACTCCGCAGACTCTCAGCTGGGTGAGGACGGGGGAGGCTCTGCAGACTCTCCTTCCCGGAGGGGGCATGCGGGGTGTCACACCCTGTCCGGTCCCGGGAGCACCCGTCGGGGAGAAGCACACGCCCAGAGGAGCCCCTTGGCCTGGCCGGACGAGGGCGTTTTCTTAGCAAATCTAATAGACAGTCAAGTTCGGACACTTGCCCCTAAGCCACACTTAATTCTTTTTTCTCCCATCCCTGGACTTCGCAGACTGAGAAGGACAGTTAATCTTGCACACTTTTTTTTTTTTTTTTTTTTTTTTTTTACACGTGAAGTTGGAACAGAAGCCTCTTTGCTGGGTCTTTCCCTGGCAGACAAGTTCCCCTTTGAGCCTGTGTTTTCCCAGCAGGACCTGTGCTTGTTTGCTATGTGGCGCTGAGCAGCCTTTGGGTTCTGACGCTTTCCAAAGCCAACAGTCAGTTGGGGCGCAGGCTGTGTGGATGGCAAGATGTCCCCAGACTCCCCAGCTCCCTGCCCCCCCTTTTAACACTTTAGTGACCGTGGGCCTCAGATGCTCAAAGCACCCGAGGAGCGGGTGGAGCCTAAGGGGTGAGGGGCCAGTCCTGGTCTTTCTGGTTGGAGACGGTCCCCTGCTGGAAAGAGGCTTTGCTCCGCGGTGGCTGCTTTTGTCCGGTCTTTGGGCTGGCGTTTGAGCTCAGGCGGGTCCTTCCCAAAGTCTGATTGGCCCTGGATGATGTCACAGGGGACACCTGCCCCTGATTGGAGGCCCGAGGTGCTGACACCGTCACACGTGGGCAGTTGCAGCACCAAATGCATGTCCCATGAGGTGGCGTTGCATCTTTCTAAAGCAAAAAGGGGTCTCTGAGTGGTCACGGAGCTGGGACACTAGTCTCCTGACACTGCTTTCAAACAGGAACGACTAAGAAAAGGAGGCCACTTGGTGACTTGGCCAAACTGACCTCCCTGTGACCCTGTGACTGAGCTCCCACAGTGTGCTGGGCTCCCGCTGGGCGCTGGGCGTTCTCTGGGGAGGCAATATCAGCAGAAGGCTTTCTCAGGGAGGATGTGCCCAGGGAGGGATGTCCTGCCCCTTCCTCGACTCGGACCCGACTCTAATCCACCTGGGGGTTTTGGTGACTTGCAGAAATATCTCCACCTGGCTGGCGCCCGGAGCCACGGGAGACCCTGCAGAGGGTGAAAGACATTCTAGAACAGTGTAAGTCCTGCCAGAGCTGCCCCGAGGAGCCAGTGTCCTGGGGTCTGCCCGCCGAGTCCAGTGGTGTGAGCCCGCCGGACGCCGAGGGGCCCCCCCTCTGCCTGAACGCCGAGGACGACTGGGCCGACCCGGAGGCCCTGGGCTCACTGCTGCGGTTCCTGGACACTCCTGGGTACGAGGCCTGTTTCCACGGCCTGTACGGCCTCTCCCCGCCGGGCCTGAGCGCCCTGTTCTGCGGCTTCACGGACGAGGAGGAGCTGGCCAGGCGCCTGGCGCAGGCCCGGGGGGTGGCCAAGAAGGCGGACCTCCCCCAGGCGCTGGGCAGGCTCTGCTTCCTCCTGGGGCGGCTGTGCGTGCGCAAGCTCAAGCTGTCCCAGGCCCGGGTCTACTTCGAGGAAGCCCTGGGGGCCCTGGGGGGCCGCTTCGGAGACCCCTACCTGGTGGTGGCCCTGTATGCCAACCTGGCCACCGTCCACCTGAAGCAGAAGAACCGGGAGAAGAGCGGGCAGGTGATGCCCAAAGCCTCCGCCCTGCTGCTGGGGACGCCCGGGCACGTCTGCAGCACCGAGGCCGAGTCGGAGCTCCTGCGGCATGCTCTGCGGAGGGCCATCGGCGTCCAGAGCCCGCAGGCCGAGGCCCGGGCCTGCTTCCTGCTGGCCAAGCACCACGTCCACCTCAAGCAGCCCGAGGAGGCCCTGCCCTTCCTGGAGAGGCTGCTCCTTTTGCACGGGGCCTCGGGGTCCCCGGACGCCGCGTGGCCCGCAGACTGCTACCTGCTCCTGGCGGACGTCTACAGCCGGAAGTGCCTGCCCCACTTGGCGCTGAGCTGCGTCAGGGTGGCCTCGCTGCGGACCCGGGGCTCGCCGGCCAGCTCCCTCCGGAGTGTGGACCTGGTCCTGCGCAGCACCCCCCAGCCCCAGCGGCTCCCCGCCCAGATCGCGCACCACCTCAGGCAAGCGCTGGCCGCCCTGGCCCCTGGCGCGCGGCCTCCGGCCTGGCGCAGCGCCCTCCTCGCCAGCCTGGCGCAGCTGCACCGCCAGCACGGCCAGCACGGCCGGGCCATTGCTTTCATGACGCGGGCGGCGGAAGCCGACGCCGAGACCGGCAGCCGCCTGGTGGTGGACCACCTGGTGGCCCTCGCCTGGCTGCACGTGCTCCACAGGCAGAGCCCGGCGGCCCTGCACATCCTGGAGTCCGTCCTGGACGCAGCAGTGGCCAGCGTGGACCAGGAGGGAGCGATCGCCAACATGGCCGCCATCGCCCTCAAGAGGACAGGCAGGACCCGGCCGGCGGCCGAGGGCTACTACCGCGCCCTGAGCATCGCCAGGGGCCTGGGCCAGCGGCGGAACCAGGCGGTGGTCCTGGCCAACTTCGGGGCGCTGTGCCTGCAGGCCGGGGCCCGCCGGCTGGCCCAGCACTACCTCCTGGAGGCCGTGAGGCTCTTCTCGCAGTTGCCCAGCGCGGAGTGTGGCCGGGACTTCACCCGCGTCCTCCTGCAGCTGGGTCACCTGTACACCGGCCGGGCCCTCGCCCAGCAGGGCAAGTGCTACTACGAGTGGGCCTTTCTGGTCGCCGTGGAGACAGACCACCTGGAGAGTAAGTGCTGCCCCGGCCCTGCTCTGGCTTCCTGGAAAGAACGTGTGGTTTTGTTTTTTTCCATCTCCGGTCAGAGCGCACCTGGGTCACGGTTCACAGGCGGGCTGTGGGTTCTCCACCACCGAGAGCGCTGAGTCTGAGAAACCAGCAGCTGTGTGCAGGTGCTTGTGGGTGTTCCCACGCTGAGCAAGATGCAAGCTGGGCTCCAGCTCCGCTCCGTCTGCCTGGGGTGTCCTGCTGTGAGCATTCTAAGTCCCACAGCCCGGGAATCACCAGAGTCGTGGGGCAAACAGGCAGTGGGTCACCCTGGTCGTAGCCCAGGCCAGGCAGGGGTGGCTGAGCAGAGAGGAGCCGTGTGGGCCTTGAAGGTGCGGTCAGGTAGCCAGTGCCGTCCTCCGGATGACCTGACAGCCCTGCACACCAGAGACCTCCCAGGTGCTGGGTGGCTCGCCAGGGTCAAGGAGCAGTTGGCTTTATTCATTTATTTATTTATTTTTATATTTTGTATTTTTCCCAAGTGAGAAGTGGGGAGGCAGTCAGATAGACTCCCGCGTGCGCCCGACCAGGATCCACCCGGCATGCCCACCAGGGGGCAATGCTCTGCCCATCTGGGGCGTCGCTCTGTTGCAACCAGAGCCATTCTAGTGCCTGAGGCAGAGGCCACAGAACCAGCCTCAGCGCCCGGGCCATCCTTGCTCCAATGGAGCCTTGGCTGTGGGAGGGGAAGAGAGAGACAGAGAGGAAGGAGAGGGGGAGGGGTGGAGAAGCAGATGGGCGCTTCTCCTGTGTGCCCTGGCCGGGAATTGAACCCGAAACTTCCACACGCCGGGCTGACGCTCTACCGCTGAGCCAACTGACCAGGACCGGAGCAGTTAGCTTTATTAACAGCCACTTGTCATGAGACTACACCAGGCTCTGTGCAGCCCCCCCACCCCTACAAATGGGAGTCAAGTGGCTCTAGTTGGAAACAGATGCCCAGGTCACAAGAACCACAAAGTGGGTCCTTAGAGTGGTGATGGGCAGCTCTAGGCTTTCACTCGTAAGTCAGGGAAGTCTGGGACCTGAGGATAAGGAGGGTTTCGCCTTAACTAAGCTGATAGGAGGTACAGCTTGTGCAAAGGCCCTGGGGTGAGTGAGCTGGGCCCTGGCATGCATTGAGGTGCAAGGTTTGGGTGAGACGGGTAGTGGGAAGGTGAGAACTTTGACTGGGGGCCCAGGCAGGAGTAGGAGAACACAGGCTGGGATTTGGTTTGGCATTTTCCCTGAGAGCACTGGAGAGCCATGAGGGGGGCAGAACATTCCCTGAGGCTGGCAGGGGGAACCTCCAGGAAGAACCAAGAGCCAGGGTACAGGGACCCGTGACCTCAGACTGTTCTGGGCAGTGCTTGCCAGTGGCCCCTGGGGGCCTCTCAGAAACCTGCAAGGGGGCCCACCAGGGCAGTTCAGGGTTCAGGGTTGGGAACGCCACGCTGTGGGACCTGGGGGGGGGCGTCATGTTGCTCCCTCTCCCCCCATATCAAACAGCAAGGAGACCGAGGGCCAGGGTCCCACCAGGGTCACCCAGTTCAGGATTCAGGGTTGGGAACGCCACGCTGTGGGACCTGGGGGAGGGGGGCGTCATGTTGCTCCCCCTCCCCCCACATCAAACAGCAAGGAGACCGAGGGCCAGGGTCCCACCCAGGGTCACCCAGTGCTTGCTCCGGGCCAAGTTTTCAGGCTCCTTCGGTCGTTTGTGCCCCTTGAAGCGTTTGTCCATTTTCTCTGGGTCACCTCGCTGGTCCACAGCGGTGCGCAGTGTGGTCATAGCCCTTTCATTTCTGTAAGACCGGTGTCCCTGGTCGTGAGCAATGTCCCTCTCACTCCCGACTTTAGCCACGTGCATTCTTTTTCTCTGTCCTTGGTCCGTCTGGCTAAAGATGGGTCTGTCTTGTTCATCTTGTTGAAGAACCAGCTTTCGGTTCCACCGACTGTTCTGTCTGTTCTTCATCATTCCCTCGAATCTTAATTCTTCTTCTTTGTCTGGCTTGCTTGGCATCTAGCTAACGCCTCTTTTCCTAGCTTCTGGGAGTGGAGTTTGAAAGTTTTTTGTTTCGGTTTTTTTTTTTTTGAGATTCTCTTCTTGGTTAATGTGGACACTGACAGGTATAAATTTCCCGCGAACGCTCTGCGTCTCACGGCGTGGGAACCTTGTGCTTTTATCTCCGCTCATCCCGAAACATCCTGCAGTGTCTGTTACTATGTCCCCCTTGTCCTCCCCACCCCACCCCCACCACTGGTTACGTAGGGGTATGTTGCTCATTTCCATGTGTGTGTGAATTTCCCAGACTTCCCTCTGCCAGAGATTTCTGATTTCATTCTGTGGTCCCTGAGGACAACACTGTGTGGCTTCGATCCTCCTGTTGACGGGGAATATTGTTTCGTGGCCCTGTCCCTGGTCTGTCCTGGAGAACGTCCTGTGGCACCGAAGGTTGTGCCGTGGTTGGGGGTGTTCTGCAGACGTCGCTGAGGTCTGCGGGGCCACTGGGTCGTTCAGGCCTTCTGTCTCCTTGCTGACCGCTGGGTCCTGATAAACAGTGAAAGCTCTGGACTGTCCCCAGGCCCCCTGCTTTCGGGAGGGGCTGGGAGGCCGGCTTCTTGTCGGAGCGCTGGCTCCAGAATCCCGGAGGCCGGACTTGAACCCCATCTCCACTGCGGGTCGGCACCCAGCGTTGGACTCAGTGTGCCCACCTGCAACACGGGGGGTGCTGGCGTCCGGCCTCGTCAGCTCCGTGTGAGGGGCTGTCCCGGCCGGGAGGAGCTTGGTGGCGCAGGACCAGGCGCCCCGGAGCTGCGGGAAGACCTGCCCAGACCCCCAGGCGTGGGGCTCATCCAAACGGCTGGTGCCGTCTCTCACACATCCGTGCTGTGCCCCGCCCGGCCCCGGCCCGGTGTGCTCGTCACTGCGTCACCGTGAGCGGGTGGCTCGGCCCGCCCGAGCTCAGTTTCCCAATCCGCAGCAGCCCCCAGCTCACAGAGGCGGGGGGGGGGGGCAGGCATGCAGCAGGGCCACCGCCCCCCGGGGACGTTGCTGCGATGAACAACGTGTCCCCCCCGTCCTCGTGTCTCCCCCGCCCAGGCCAGCTGCACGCCATCCAGCGACTGTGTCACTTCTACAGCACGGTGAAGCCCAGGGAGGCCCAGTGTGTCGTCTACCACGAGTTCCAGCTCTCGCTGGCCCGAAGGGTGTCCGACAAGGTGCTGGAGGGCCAGCTCCTGGAGACCATCAGCCAGCTCTACCTGTCCCTGGGCACCGAGCGGTGAGGGCGGGCTCCGCCAGGCAGCGGGGTGTGGCCCGGGCGCTGGGCGAGCCTCCCGCCGGCCTCTCACCTTGGGGACCGTTTCCTTCCTTAGCGCCAGGCAAGCTCTGAGGTCGCAGGCCTCGGGGAATCCTGATTGTCGCTCATGACACGGGAGTCCCCGGACACCTGTCCTTGGTCTCTGCTTGCTCACCTCTCTAGGGCGGGCAGAGTGGCTGTTTCAGGACTCTTCTTCTGGCCATGGTGGCTTCTGGGAGCTGACCTCTGTCTGCCCCGAGTCTGCCCCCATTGGCCCGGTTCTGATATAAGGACAGCACTCACCTGTGCTCAGAGGGCTCTCGTGCACGGGACACAGCTGGTTGCCCCCACTGCTTCCCCTGGGGCAGAGCTGGAGGGTGGCGTGTCCTTTGTGAAGCCCACACTGAGCTTCCTGACCAGGTGCGGTGATGGACACACACCTGGACACAGCCCCCAGGGCCTGGCAGACAAACCAGTGACACGCCCTTCAGTGTGGGGACGTGCAGAGAGCAGGGAGGAGCCAGGCTTCCACAGGGCTCTGAGGGCCAGTCCCGGGCCTTAGTTTCACGGCAGGGCCTATGGCCTGTGCCCTGGATCAGTGCATCTCTAAGTGGGGTCCCCAGGGAAGCAGTGTCCGCATCCCCGGAGCCTGTTGGATGGAGATGCACTTTCTCAGGCCCTGCCCCAGGGCTGGAAACTGGCCGTCTCTGCTCGCAGCCCTGCAGGGGTCTCTGCCGCTCACTCGAGCCGCAGCCTCTGGCCTAGACAGCCTCTAATGTCTGCAGTGCTGTGCCCAGAGAGGGCGGGCACCTGTGTATGGGGGGTGGGCAGAGAAGGAACGGTGTGCCCCTCTCGGCCACGTGGCCGACATGTCCCTCCAGAGAGCCTCCTTCACCTCTGCTGGATGGGCCGTGGGGCCCGTGTGACCTGGCTCTCCCAGCAGCCCGGGAAGGCAGGCTCTGTTCCCGTTCCTGACGTTCCCGACCAGCCCCCGGCAGAGGCTGGCTCTCTCTCACGCGGCCACCGGCCTGTGGGTGCGTGTTCTGACCATCGCGTCTAATTCCAGGGCCTACAAGTCGGCGCTGGACTACACCAAGCGCAGCCTGGGGATATTCATCGACCTCCAGAAGAAGGAGAAGGAGGCGTACGCTTGGCTGCAGGCGGGGAAAATCTACTACCTCCTCCAGCAGAACGAGCTGGTGGATCTGTACATCCAGGTGCGAGGGGCCGGGGCGCCCGTGTGTCCTGGTGCGAGGGGCCGGGGCGCCCGCGTGTCCTGGTGCGAGGGGCCGGGGCGCCCGCGTGTCCTGGTGCGAGGGGCCGGGCCGCCCGCGTGTCCTGGTGCGAGGGGCCGGGGCGCCCGTGTGTCCTGGTGCGAGGGGCCGGGGCGCCCGTGTGTCCTGGTGCGAGGGGCCGGGGCGCCCGTCTGTCCAGGTGCCAGGGGCCGGGGCGCCCGCGTGTCCTGGTGCGAGGGGCCGGGGCGCCCGCGTGTCCTGGTGCGAGGGGCCGGGCCGCCCGCGTGTCCTGGTGCGAGGGGCCGGGCCGCCCGCGTGTCCTGGTGCGAGGGGCCGGGGCGCCCGCGTGTCCTGGTGCGAGGGGCCGGGCCGCCCGTGTGTCCAGGTGCGAGGGGCCGGGCCGCCCGCGTGTCCTGGTGCGAGGGGCCGGGGCGCCCGCGTGTCCTGGTGCGAGGGGCCGGGGCGCCCGCGTGTCCTGGTGCGAGGGGCCGGGCCGCCCGTGTGTCCAGGTGCGAGGGGCCGGGGCGCCCGCGTGTCCAGGTGCGAGGGGCCGGGGCGCCCGCGTGTCCAGGTGCGAGGGGCCGGGGGCGCCCGCGTGTCCAGGTGCGAGGGGCCGGGGCGCCCGCGTGTCCTGGTGCGAGGGGCCGGGGCGCCCGCGTGTCCTGGTGCGAGGGGCCGGGGCGCCCGCGTGTCCTGGTGCGAGGGGCCGGGGCGCCCGTGTGTCCTGGTGCGAGGGGCCGGGCCGCCCGTGTGTCCTGGTGCGAGGGGCCGGGGCGCCCGTGTGTCCTGGTGCGAGGGGCCGGGCCGCCCGTGTGTCCTGGTGCGAGGGGCCGGGGCGCCCGCGTGTCCTGGTGCGAGGGGCCGGGCCGCCCGCGTGTCCTGGTGCGAGGGGCCGGGGCGCCCGCGTGTCCTGGTGCGAGGGGCCGGGGCGCCCGTCTGTCCAGGTGCCAGGGGCCGGGGCGCCCGCGTGTCCAGGTGCGAGGGGCCGGGCCGCCCGCGTGTCCTGGTGCGAGGGGCCGGGGCGCCCGCGTGTCCTGGTGCGAGGGGCCGGGCCGCCCGCGTGTCCTGGTGCGAGGGGCCGGGGCGCCCGTCTGTCCAGGTGCCAGGGGCCGGGGCGCCCGCGTGTCCAGGTGCGAGGGGCCGGGCCGCCCGCGTGTCCAGGTGCGAGGGGCCGGGGCGCCCGCGTGTCCAGGTGCGAGGGGCCGGGCCGCCCGCGTGTCCAGGTGCGAGGGGCCGGGCCGCCCGCGTGTCCAGGTGCGAGGGGCCGGGGCGCCCGCGTGTCCAGGTGCGAGGGGCCGGGGCGCCCGCGTGTCCAGGTGCGAGGGGCCGGGGCGCCCGCGTGTCCAGGTGCGAGGGGCCGGGGCGCCCGCGTGTCCAGGTGCGAGGGGCCGGGGCGCCCGCGTGTCCAGGTGCGAGGGGCCGGGGCGCCCGCGTGTCCAGGTGCGAGGGGCCGGGGCGCCCGCGTGTCCAGGTGCGAGGGGCCGGGGCGCCCGCGTGTCCAGGTGCGAGGGGCCGGGGCGCCCGCGTGTCCTGGTGCGAGGGGCCGGGGCGCCCGCGTGTCCAGGTGCGAGGGGCCGGGGCGCCCCGCGTGTCCTGGTGCGAGGGGCCGGGGCGCCCGCGTGTCCAGGTGCGAGGGGCCGGGGCGCCCGCGTGTCCAGGTGCGAGGGGCCGGGGCGCCCGCGTGTCCTGGTGCGAGGGGCCGGGGCGCCCGCGTGTCCTGGTGCGAGGGGCCGGGGCGCCCGCGTGTCCTGGTGCGAGGGGCCGGGGCGCCCGCGTGTCCAGGTGCGAGGGGCCGGGGCGCCCGCGTGTCCTGGTGCGAGGGGCCGGGGCGCCCGTGTGTCCAGGTGCGAGGGGCCGGGGCGCCCGCGTGTCCAGGTGCGAGGGGCCGGGGCGCCCGTGTGTCCTGGTGCGAGGGGCCGGGGCGCCCGTCTGTCCTGGTGCGAGGGGCCGGGGCGCCCGTCTGTCCTGGTGCGAGGGGCCGGGCCGCCCGTGTGTCCTGGTGCGAGGGGCCGGGCCGCCCGTGTGTCCTGGTGCGAGGGGCCGGGCACCTGTCTGTCCAGGTGTGAGGGGCCGGGCACCTGTCTGTCCAGGTGTGAGGGGCCGGGCACCTGTCTGTCCAGGTGCAAGGCATTGGTGCACTCGTCTATCTAGGTGCGAGGGGCCGGGCACCTGTCTGTCCAGGTGTGAGGGGCCGGGCACCTGGATGAGCAGGTGTGAGTATGGGCGTGCATTGTACACTCACCCATCCCTAAGCCACTGTTGAGCTGTGTGCCAGGTGCCCGTGCCGTCACCCTGCGGTCCCTGGACCCCCGCTGCCTGCCAGCATCTCTCACAACAGCCTCAGCTCCTGGGGGCCGGAGCACACGCCCCTCCCACATGTCAGTCTCCAGCACGGGCTCAGCACGTGTGTGCTGTGTGCCTGCCGCGTGGAGGGCCTTGCTCAGCAGCACATGACACATCTGCTTTAAACATGACGTGATCAGGGACAGGTTGGGAGGTCCACAACCCTTCTGAGTTTTCTTTTTGGGTACCTGCTATGTGCCTCCCTGGGCCGGGGGCTGCAGCTCCCGGGTCAGGAGCTCTCGGCTGGGGGAGAGAGGCTCCTCAGACAATGCTGACCCGGGGACCCCAGGCTGGGGCAGGACGGAGGTGCAGACATGAGTGGCTGGGTAAACTCCAGCCCGTGTGAGGTCACTGAAGTCGGGTGAGCGGCAGTGAGTGGAGGCTAGGGCCCACTGCAAGGGGGGGGGGGTTCCCAGCAGCAGGACTCACCGGTGCAGGACCCAGAGGTGCACGGGAGGGTGCCCAGTTCTGGGTATGGCTAGGGCTAGTCATTCATTCAGTCAGTGGTATTTGTTGAGCACTCACTATGCGCCAGGCACTGTGCCAGGCCCCGGACGCAGCAGAGAAGCTGACAACCTCACTCCTCTGGTGGGACAGACAGGCAGACATGTGCCATCAGGTGGTTCTAAGGGGCATGGGAGTGGGCACTGCCAGCAGAATTCAGGGACCCGCTCTCAACTCTGTCCCAAGCTCCTCAGTGGTCCACACCTGCTGGCTCTGAGGCCTTAGCTGGACAAGCCTCCTCATGGGACACAGGGCTTACATTATCCTCCTCACACCAGTGGGTGACTGTGACCCCAAAAGGCACAGGACCTGTCACACTCCTGACGTGGGTGAAGGAAGAGGCTCCCGACGCACGTCTTTTCACAGCTTGAGGGTCCCCGGGTGGCCGGGAGGTGGCTCCGAGGCCCCCACCAGGTGGGAGGGCCACCTGTCCTGCTGGAGCCCCGTGGGTCTCACGAGAGGTTCCACATCCCTGCAGGTGGCCCAGAACGCAGCCCTGTACACGGGGGACCCCAACTTGGGGCTGGGGCTGTTCGAAGCTGCCGGAGACATCTTCTTCAACGGGGCCTGGGAGCGGGAGAAAGCCGTGTCCTTCTACAGGGTAAGGGCGCCTGGGCGATGCGGTGGGCAGGGGGCTCCGTGGGCGTCCCTGGGCGGGCCAAGGCACAGGTGCAGCGGGGCGGTGGGCAGGGGGCTCCGTGGGCGTCCCTGGGCGGGCCGAGGCACAGGTGCAGCGGGGCGGTGGGCAGGGGGCTCCGTGGGCGTCTCTGGGCGGGCCGAGGCACAGGTGCAGCAGGGCGGTGGGCAGGGAGCTCCGTGGGCGTCCCTGGGCGGGCCGAGGCACAGGCGCAGCGGGGCAGTGGCCTCCCAGGAGGCAGGATCGCCCGTGCCTCGTCTGGGATGGTCAGAAGCACCGTCTGGGGGCCACGGGCAGCTTCAGGCTTGCGGCACGCATTCCGATCATCTCCAACCACCCTGGGGTGCAAATCCGTCCCCGTTTTACAGATGAGGGAACTGAGACTCAGAGAAGCACAGGGCTAGGCTAAAGGACACACAGCACATCAGGGGAAGGACGGGGACCCGGGCCTTGACCGCAGGTGCCCCCAGAGGCTTCTCCTCCTGTCTGCCCAGCTCCTGGCGTGCAGCTCAGCCCCGAGGCTCAGACAGACGTGGCATTGTCAGAGCACAGAGCAGGGTGGGACGCTCCTGGCCTGGCCCCTGCTGCCCAGGAGAGGAGGTGCTGGTCTGAGGTTATACAGTGTAGACAGATGGGCTGCAGGTCACACCCTGATTTACTTATGGCCAGTGGCTGTGAGGGTGTCAGGACCTCTCTGAGCTGACCTTTCTCTTGGGGACAGAGCTGTGTAAAGGTCCAGTGAGGCAGTGGGGGGTGGGCAACTCCCTCTGAGGAGGGTCCTGGGTGTGGGCAGACTGCTGCAGGAGCAAGCCTGACCCGCTGCCCACCCTCTGGCCTGGGCAGGACCGGGCTCTGCCCCTGGCTGTGACCACAGGGAACCAGGAGGCGGAGCTTCGGCTGTGCAACAAGCTGGTGGTGCTGCTGGCCGAACTGGGGACGCAGCAGGAGGGCCTGGAGTTCGCTCACGTGGCCCTGGCACTGAGCATCACCCTGGGTAAGCCCAGACCCCTGCCCCCGGGGCCACCGCCTCTGACATCAGGAGGGCAGGAGCTGAAGGAGGCAGAGGCGAGCCCAGGACAGCGGCTGCGGGCCACTCCCCTCCCAGTCCCTGAGGGCTGTCGCACTCACTGCCCGGCTGGACTTCCTCCACCAGCTCTGTGGCCTCCTCTCTCCGCCTCTCTGCGTTGCCGACCTCGTGGCCAGGCCACGGCACCCTGCCTCCCAGATGCTCCCGGCTTCTCGCCACCCCTGAGTGTGTCAGCCCTGCTGTTCTCTGACCGGGAAAATCCCAACCCCCTTTCCAGAAGCCGGTCCCTCTGTGCCAGGCATCCCTCTGTTCTGACACCTAACTGTACTGACCCAGGCCTTCCCCCAGAGATGGGGGGCCCAGATAGGGATGCGCGCACAGCAGGGGCAAAGCAGGGTTTGCATGCAGGCCCCACAGCCCTCACCTGGGAGGGGGAGGAGCAAGGGGAGGGGCCTGGATCCCACCTATCCGGTGACTTCCGAGGAGGGGGTGGGCCTGCTGTTGACCCACCAGGAGTCAGATGTCACCTCTGAGGTTGACGGGAGCCCTGGCACCTGGGAATGCAGACGGCATGACCTTTGGGGGGTCTCAGTAAAAATAATAACTAAGCCTGTGCCCCATCCTGGTGGCGATGTGCAGGCTCGGAGGTGGGGTCTCCAAATCAGCCACTTTGCCACCCCCCCAGGTGGGCAGGAAGCAGGCATTCCTGGGTCCACTGTACAGACGGGAAGAGTGAGTCTCAGGATGGGGGAGTGATCGGCAGGAGCCCGGGGACGGCATCCCTCCGCCTCCGCCGCCGGCTCCGCCTCCGCCTCCGCTTCCGCCTCCACATCCAGCGCGTCCTCACGCATGGCCCTCCCTGCGTCTCCAGGGAACCGTCTGAATGAGCGAGTGGCCTACCACCGGCTGGCCACGCTGCACCACCGGCTGGGCCAGGGCGAGCTGGCCGAGCACTTCTACCTCAAGGCGCTGTCGCTCTGCAGCTCGCCGCTGGAGTTCGACGAGGAGACTCTGTACTACGTGAAGGTGTACCAGGCGCTGGGGGACATCACCTTCCAGGACCTGAAGGTGGGCGCAGGGAGGGAGGTGGGGCTCTGGTGCTCAACGGCCATCTGCGCTCAGAGCCCAGAGGCCTGACCTGGGTTCCAGGTCCTCAGTCCCAGGGAGGCCAGCCCCTGCCTTTCAGAGCTCAGGGTCAGTGGAGGAGGCTGACCTGTGAACAGATGGCCACAGCCATTAGGTAAAATGGGAGGATAGATAGGGTGGCTTCCTGGAGGAGGTGGCTGCAAAGCTGATTCTTGATAAGAGATAGCCACAAAAATGCAGGATGGGAGAAAGACTTTTTGGAGGGAAGGAGGGAGGTCACACTTATCCCCACAATGCAAGATACAACCCAAATCCTGGCACCTCTTCCAGGAAGCCCACCAGTCTATGCAGAGCTCTTCCTGGGAACTCTGACACCTGTAATCCTCATGTCACCTGGGTAGGGCAGGCACTACCATCCCACTTTGTAGAAAGAAACTTGGGTGTGACTGGACCCAGGTTCCCAAGCAGGGACACCACGGCAGGAAGCCAGGCTGAGTCACTGCCCTGTCCCAGCTGGAGGGGCTGGTATCCCCCAACCCCTCCTAGGTGGCCCTGGCTGTGTGCTAGCGACACCTGGTGGTCAGAAGTAGTAACTCCATCCTTCCGCTATGTCAGAGCCTATGGCCGGTGGTGACCAGGGCAACTGAGCTGCCGGCTCTGTACGTGATCTGGGTTCTGCGTTGGTCCTTTGCATGCTCCGCTGTTTGGGAGGAGCTGGTGTCCCCACAGGGCAGGGAGCAGACAGGCTAGTCCCAGGCCGCTGACCAAGGTCAGATTAGAGGCAGTGTAATGAAGCTTTAGCCCCTGAGACCTGGTGGCTCCATAACCCAGCAAGCCCACGCCCCTGTGGTGTGTGACCCTGGGCACACCCTGTCAGTGCCCACACTTCTCGGCCAGGCCTTCCTCAGTGTGGGGGAGTGTGGTGGGGGGCAGCTGTGGCCGCTTCACCCAAGCTGTCTGCCCAGAGCCGTCTGACCACCGCGAGGCGAGGCGGGCTCAGCACGCGCCCCTGACATCTGGGTGGTCTGAGGAGGGGGCTGCTCAGGGTGTGTGCCACCTGGGTTCCACATGATTGATTACTAAGCAGTTCTCCACCAGAACGGGAAACTGAGGCTGGGGAGGTGAACAGAAAGGGGGTGTATGGGGGATCCAGGCCAAGGGGCGCTCTAGGCCTGAGAATGCTGGCTCACCTCAGACCCCGGGATGGGGCCCTGGGGGTGGGAACTTCTCTCCCCAGTCAGCCGAGAGCCCAAGGACCCTGGGCCCAGTGGCTGGGGTCAAGGGGCAGAGAATTCCTCTGCCTCCTTCCAGACCGGCTTCCCAGGCTGTGCTGCCCACAGCTGCACCCTGAGCACTGGTGCCACCCGGCCTGTCTAGCGGCTGAGGCCTTGGAAATCCCTGAGGGGCCACTTGCCCAAGAGGGAGAGAGGCCCCTTCATGCCTTGTGTGTGACCCAGGGGCATCCCAGCACAGGACAGGGAGGGGAAAGAGGGGTGTGGGGGTGGCCCACAAAGGGTACTCTGGAGACACAGAGTCCTCAAGCACCTTGACTGATGGTCTCACTGACATGGGGTCATCTTTAGCCTGTGATGGGCATAGCCAAGAGAGGGAGGCTTGGATTAGTACTGATGTGGGTGCGATTCCGGGTGTGATTCTGGGTGTGACACCCACTAGCCACTGCACACACATGTACGCGAATACACATACTGCACACATGTACGCGAATACACATACTGCACACATGTACGCGAATACACATACTGCACACATGTACGCGAATACACATACTGCATACATGTACGCGAATACACATACTGCACACACATGTACGCGAATACACATACTGCACACACATGTACGCGAATACACATACTGCATACATGTACGCGAATACACATACTGCATACATGTACGCGAATACACATACTGCATACACATGTACGCGAATACACATACTGCACACACATGTACGCGAATACACATACTGCATACATGCTCACCCCAGCACACCACTCCAAGAGCTCGTTTTTTCTAGTTCCCTCTGTTCAGTTGGGATGTCCCCTCCTCCAGGAAGCCCTCCCCTCCCACTCCAGGTGGACTCAGGTACCTCCCTTGGGCTCTCACAGGCCTCCAGGCTCCCCTCTGTGATAGCTCCAGCTGCCGCCTGTGGTCACCGTCACCCCCAGAGTCAGCCATGGTCCCCACCCTCCGCAGGGTCCAGAGTCAGCCATGGTCCCCGCCCTCCACAGGGTCCAGAGCCTGGCAGGGAGGGGCTGGGGCAGCGCTGGCGGAACCAACACATGACCCTGCCGTGTTTTCTTCCGGGTCCTCGCTCCGCGCGGGAGCAGCAAGGGGCCGGGCTGGTGCATCCGGACTTGTCCTCCTCGCTGGGAACCTGCACAAGCAGGGGACGGACAGGCCAGGCTCAGGTTTTAGAGGGGTCTTTGGGTGACCTGGGGAGAGGCCGGGTTTGCAGACAGCAGTGGGGGCGGGGGTGGGGGTGGGGCATGCTGACTCAGGACCTTGGGTTTCAGGCCAAGGAGCCTCTGCAGCAGGAGCTGGTGTCTGGGGGAGTCATGCCCCATCACAATGGCAAAGATTGCTCCCCCAGGTGGCCCCTGTGGTGGCCTGCCATGCTGGCAGCTGCTGAACACTGGCCGGAGGGACCGGAGCTGTGAGGGCTCCGGGCCAGGCCAGGCTGGGCTGGGTCTTGCAGGAGGCTCGCCCCACTTCTGCCCAGGGGGTAGAGCCACAGAAGGTCCTCCAG
Source organism: Saccopteryx bilineata (assembly GCF_036850765.1). NCBI lineage: Eukaryota > Metazoa > Chordata > Mammalia > Chiroptera > Emballonuridae > Saccopteryx > Saccopteryx bilineata. The sequence goes on from NC_089494.1 coordinate 263,411,419, forward strand.
GAGGGTGGCGGCCGGGGGCTCAGAGGGGAAGAGGCAGCCAGCACGAGGGGCCGGGGGAGGGGACCACAGGGTGCAAGGCCCTGGCTCCAGGGTGGGAAGGGGAAGCCACTATGGGGTCCCGAGGGCAGGAGGGACCCAGAGCAGCCGAAATGCAGACTTCCAGCTCCGACCCCTGACAGGAACCTACGCCCACTTCCCTCAGGCAGCTTAGCACCCAGGGGCCGAGTCCAGAGGCACCCCTGTCGCTGGCCTCACGGGGTCCCGTCTGCCACAGGCTACAGCCCGCGGGGTGACCGCCTGGGGAGAAGAGAGTGAGGGCAGGCACGGGGCAGATGGGCTCCCCATGTCCCCCCCACCCTAAGGGTTAAATGTCCCATGTCCCCACCAGGACCCGCTGGACGCGGCCGGGTACTACCAGCTGGCGCTGGCGGCAGCCGTGGACCTGGGCAACAAGAAGGCGCAGATGAAAATCTACGCACGCCTGGCCACCATCTACCACAACTTCCTGCTGGACCGCGAGAAGTCCCTCTTCTTCTACCAGAAGGCCAGGACCTTTGCCTCTGAACTCAACATCCGCCGGGTCAACACGGCCCCCCAGCGGACCTGGGGGCGGGCACCCTGGCTGGTCCCCGGCCACCCGTCCTGAGGGCCGCATGCTCTAGGGTGTGGGTCCCGGTGGCTGTCTCCCGGGAAGTGAAGGCAGGGGCCCAGGAGGGATACATGGTTTTGCAGTCACCTCCTCAAGCCGACAGGCCCCGTCTCCGGCTGGCCTCCTGGGGAGCTCCCGGGGACCAGCCCCATCCCGGAGGCCACCCTGCTGCTGCACCCCCTTCTCAGGGATAAGTGGGAAGGCTGTGGGTCCCGCAGACCCAGGCCAGGTCCCCTGCCAGCCGCTCACGGTGTGGCCTTGGGCAAGTCACTCCCCTTCTCCCTTCACGGAGATCCTGGCTGTGTGTCCGGACGGTGCTCTGCCTTTAACCTTCAAACTGCCCTGCGAGGTCAGGACTGCGGTGGTCCTCTGTGACTGCTGAAGAAATGAGGACCAGAGAGGTTAGGTGCCCTGCCCACTGTCGCACAGCAGGTAGGTAGGTAGGTGCAGAGTGCCTGAGCCCAGCGCAGTTGGTAAGCACGGCAGCGCCCAGCCAGCCTGCCTGCAGGGATGTGTGGGGTCAGCTGCCGAGTGTGGTCCCGGCAGGCTCAGCCGTGTGCCTGCCCCAGCCCGCCCACCTGCGCACCACCAACCAGCCGACAGCGGAAGCCAGGCGTTCCTCGTTGAATTCCTCTCCCCGACTAGCAGGCACGGAGGGCGGGGCTCCGAGAGTTGTATCCAGGTGGTTCTTACCCGCACGGCACTGTTCCAACCTCTTCTTCCACTTTAACTTATTTTGTTAATGAGGTGAAACTCAGAACATAAAATGAACCATTTCAAGTGACCGGTTCAGTGACATTGTTTTTTTTTGTGGGTTTTTTGTTTGTTTTGTCCTCACAACGCTGTGGAACCACCACCTCTGTCTAAGTCCAAAACAGTCATCACCCCAGGAAAACTGGCACCCCTGAACCAGTCACTTCTCATTCCCCCTCTCCCAAGACCCTCCCTGAACAGAAGGGGACCCCGAGGCTTGGAGAAGGGCCCCCCCTGCTCCAGTCCTGGGTTTGGTTCTGTGCCCAGGAGAGGTGTCAGACCCCGCAGAGCCCAGGGGAGGAGGGCAGGGAAGATCCATCCTTCTTCTTCCTCTGGTGCCGGGTACCTGGAGCCCCAGAACCCCCGCCCCCATTTCAGAGGCAGCCTGCAGGCACCCCCCAGGGCTCTCCCACCAGGGGGCAGCAGAGAGCTTTCCAGAAACCACACCAGAGCTGCTGACATACCTCCTAACCGAGACCTCACTCTGCCTTCTCCGTGGCTGGGCTGGAAAGTGGGGAGGAGTCCGCACTGTAATTGAAAACACGAAGGCCTGAGTACGTGCCCATCACAATAACCCCGAGGACACATCGCTGAGGTCATTGGCTGGCCAGGCAGCGCCCCAGGCCTGGGCCTGTAGCCACTCAGAGTGGGGTGGGACCCACAGCAGGTCAACGGCAGGCCACCTGCCTCAGAGGACGTGGTTCCTTGGAAGCTGTGCCCTCCCTGACCTTCCACAGACTTTCGTCCGCCCACCCACTGGGGGGGCTCTGGCCTCCTGGGACCCTGTTCTAGGCAGCAGCAGACCCGGAGGTCCAGAGGGGAGGCTCAGTCACCCAACCCCTGGGTTCAGATTCAAACCCCGACTTCTAGGCTGTGGGATTTGTGGGGAAGAGTTTATTTCTCTGGGTAGTCCCAGTTTGTTACAATTAACACCAGGCGGATACACCCCGGGTTGGGGTGAGGGGAGGATCTGAGTAGCCAGCTCAGCTCGGCTCAGACCCAGGGCTGGCCTGTCTCCTATTAGCGGTCCTTGTTACTACAGGGAGAGCGCCAATAACCACAGGCTGCGGGACGCCGAACCAGAAATCGGTCACTCTGGCCAACTTGCTTTACCTCTTAGACCCTCAGTCTCTTCTTCGTCTGTAACCAAAGACATACCATGCCTCTGGGTTCTGAGAATGAAGAGAGACCGTGTGCTGGGCATCGAGTGGGTGCGCACGGAGCTGGGCAGTGGCTGGGCACCGAGTGGGTGCGCACGGAGCTGGGCAGTGGTCTCGTGCTTGTGGCCGAAGTGAGGAGCAGGCAGGTAGAGGCCGGGCTTGACCGGCTGGGCCCCAGGCTTACAGCCCAGTCCCACTTTGCCCCTTCTGAGGCCAGGGCCCCGGGCAGCAACCCCTGCAGAGTGGGCATGAGGTGGGCATGTGGCTGGCACATGGTAGGCACTCACCCCTGTGCAGCAATGTGCAAACAGCCCGGAGCCCACTGGCCTGGTTGGAGAAGGAGGATCTGTTCAGTCACCCTCTCGCACAGGCTCACTGTGCACCTACTGCGTGCAAGCTCCATTAACAACTGCAGGCCAGGCGCAGGGCTGAGCCAGGTGGGGAGACTCCTGGAGGGGCTGGGGTCCGGTTCCGGGGGTAAAATCACACTGGTTGCTGGAGGTCCCTGGAGGCTCTCCCAACCCCCTCCCCCAACAGAAGGCAAGCATCCCGCCCGGGGTCACACAGCCAGCCACCCACCTCCCCCAACCGCGAGGTGCTGGAGCCCCGTTTGGCATGGCTGTCTCCACCCTCCTCTGCCCTGGCTTCATCCAAGGGGCCAATGTTGACCCAACTCCGGTTGGCCTCAGATTTGGATAAGGAAACTGTAGCTCAGAGAGGGACTGTGATGACCCCTAGGATGCACAGCCTCTATCTATCCTTAGCCCCATTGCCTCTGAGCAACGGATGGGAACGCAGGGAGGTGGGCGTGCCTCGGCGTGAGGTGGCGCTCTCTCCCTGGCGATGGGGGAGCCTCAGGGAGAAGTGAGCTCCCCATCCGCAGAAGGGTCCAAGCAGGCCACAGAGGGCCTCCCGCACAAGCAGCCCCGAGAGTGTGCTCGGGGCATGAGGGGTCCTCTCCGACTCTGGTCTGCACCATCTGTGACCCCAGCTGCATCGGAGGGGAGCTTAGAAGCTGTCGGCGGTGCTTCCCTGGCCTGGGCTGGGCGGGGGGCTGGTGGTTACAGGCTGTGCCGGTGGGGGGACCTGCCCACCAACAGCAGAGTGCGGGTCTGTGCAAGTCCAGGCTTTGCCTCCCTCTGACAGGTGTGACCTGGGACACCGAGCAGAAGGCACCCTTCATGTGCCAATGGGTCTGCCTTCTGTGTGCCTCAGTTTTCTCTTCTGTAAAAGGGGGTGATGGTCCTTACCAGATTGTTAGGAAGATGAGCACCTGGCATCCCCCTCCCCACTCCCCACCCCAGGGCTTATTACACTCACCAGAGTTGCCGTGAAGATAAGAATGAACACACGAATGTGCTTTGGCCCAGATGGACGGCAGAACTCTGAAACGGCTCCTATAATCCCCTCCCCTTGAGTGGAGGGGAGGCTGAATATTTAGGATACATGATGTGACAAAGTGAGGAGGTTCGCAGATGTAATTAGGGTCTCTCGTCGGTTGACCGAGTTACTCAAATGAGCTAGAACCCAGGGTGGGCCTGACCTAATCAGGCGAGCCCCTTACCAGAGGATCCAGCCTTCCTCGCCGGGAGAGATGAAGCTATAGGACTTCTCCTATGGCCTTAAGGAAGCAAACGGCCATGGTGTGAACTTCCTGCGGAGGGGCCACGTGGCGAGAAGCTGAGCAGGGCCAGCCGGCAGCCCTCCAGACCACACGGGGACCTCAGTCCTGCAGTCACAAGGAACTAAAACCTGCCAGCAGCCGAGGAGGCCCGAGAGGAAATCCCAGTTGCAGGTGACCCCTCCACTACAGCCTACTGAGACTCTGAGTGAGAACCGGACCCAGACCCAGACTCCTGACCCACAGAAACCGGACCCAGACCCGGACTCCTGACCCACAGAAACCGGACCCAGACCCGGGCTCCTGACCCACAGAAACCGGACCCAGACCCGGACTCCTGACCCACAGAAACCGGACCCAGACCCGGGCTCCTGACCCACAGAAACCGGACCCAGACCCGGGCTCCTGACCCACAGAAACCGGACCCAGACCCGGGCTCCTGACCCACAGAAACCGGACCCAGACCCGGGCTCCTGACCCACAGAAACCGGACCCAGACCCGGGCTCCTGACCCACAGAAACCGGACCCAGACCCGGGCTCCTGACCCACAGAAACCGGACCCAGACCCGGGCTCCTGACCCACAGAAACCGGACCCAGACCCGGGCTCCTGACCCACAGAAACCGGACCCAGACCCGGACTCCTGACCCAGACCCGGACTCCTGACCCACAGAAACCGGACCCAGACCCGGGCTCCTGACCCACAGAAACCGGACCCAGACCCGGACTCCTGACCCACAGAAACCGAGATGATAAATGGGTACGGCTTCCAGCTGCTACGTTTGTGATCATTTGTTACAGAGCCCAGATGACAAACACCAAGGCTTAGCCTCCCCGGTGTCTCTGAAGCCTGGAGTCCCTCCTTGAAGGACCCACACTCCGCAGCCTACCTGGCGGCCCTTCCCCAAAGGCCTCTGTCCTCACCTGCCCACCTGCCCCTGCTGCACAGTCCAAGTGCCCAGTCTCGAGGTTTAACTGCCACACCTGGAACTAATTAAGGAGGGAGGGAGGGAGGGAGAGAGGGCCAGGTGTCGGATCGCAGGCTCTCAGCCACCCTCCAGCAGCTGTGGGACCCAGGGCCTTCCCCAGCAGAGGGCATGACTGCCCCGCGCAGGACCCGAGGCCTGAGGGGTCTGGGCTCTGGGCTCTTCCCCCTGATGCAGCCGTTTTCAGCTGCAAGCTGGCCCTTGTTTGCCGGCTGCTGTGCTCCTGCGGCCGGCCCTCACCGCCCGGCCAGAACCCAAACCAGGATTACACAACTCTGTCTTTGGGCTGGGTTTGCAGGCGTCCCGGGAAGAGGGGACGCAGGGCCTGGGGTGTCTCCGGGAAGCAGGGGCACCCCTCCCAGAACAAACAGGGTGGGCTCGTCTGCGGGGTAAGGGAACCTCTCTGGGGATCCATCAGTTGGGAGGCATGAGGCTGGAGGAGGGCGGGGCTGGGTTTCCAGAGAAATCCGAGGGAGGGAGAGCTGATGTCTCAGGCTCTGACCTGATGTCTCAAGAACAGGCCCTGCTGGGGGGGGGGAGGGGAGGCCGGGGGAGGCACCAAGGTAGCAGACTCCTCACCAGGACTGGGACCCCCTCTCTGCCCACCACCCACCCCACCTGCCCCATGGGGCAGCCCCTGCCCCTGCCCCTGCCCCAGGAGCTGGCCCTGCCCAGGCATCCAGGGAGCCCGGGGCAGCAGGCTGGCGGGGAGGGCCCCAAGGGCACAGTCATGACTTTGCACCCTGCTGGCTTCCCGGTCCAGCTCGGGCAGACACGCCCATTCCCAACCCCGCGGGGATCCCAGAACTGAGTGTGAGGTGGGCTGGGCTCTGACCTAGTCCCAGCCCTGCCAAGTCCGCTTTCCAGGACACGCCCAGAGGGCCCTGCCTGGGACGGGTGGTCAGGCAGGACGGGACCTCACCTCCTCACCTCTGCCTGGCCCGCAGGGGCGGCCCTCTCCGTATGGGACCAGCCCTGGGCCCCGGGCCGGCCGGAGGCTGCGGGCTATGAGCTCCAGGGCTTCCCCGGGAGCTTCAGCCCTCGTACACCCCGCTCCCACCCCCGGCCAGCACCCGGGCCCAGGCAGAGCGACCCAGAGCCCTCTCCGCAGTCGTGGGAAAAGCCTTCCACGGTGCTCTTTTGTCCCCACCTGAATGTGACCAACACCGTCCGCAGTGGGGACAGCCCGCCTCAACCTGCACAGGGTTTCCCGCCACATTTGACAGGGCAGCCGAAGAAGTGGTCAGTTCAGGGACGAGGCCAGCCGGCGTCCACCACTTCCAGTCAGCGTCCCAGCAGAGGGCAGGTCCCGGAGGCGTGGCGAAGCGAGGGAAAAGATCCGGCCTGGATGACAGTGAAAGACACACACACACACACACACACACACACACACACACACACACACGTTCCGATCACAGAAGAGCTGACCACTGAGGGAGAGAACCCCGAGAGAGGCCCAGGCGCCCGGCCCGAGGATGGAGAGAGCGCCGTGTCCGCAGGGAGGCGTGAGCCGAAGTCCGCCCGTCCCTGCCGACCAGCCGCCAGGGCTTGGGGGATGCAGTTTCCACTCACGCACCGACCGTTTAGATATCACGATAAGTCAACAAGAGACCCCCGACATAATCCAACCGAATGCTGAGTGTGCTCGTGCGCAGGAGAACTCAATGTGGCCAAGAGTCCCTTCTCATCATTGACGTGTGGCTTCCTGGCAATTCCAAAAAAGAAACAAAATCCCACAGGGTTTAGGTAAAACTTCACAAACGGATCCTAAACTTCACGAGGTAGAACAAGGGGCCAGGGACAGCCAGGGCACTCCTAAGGAAGAGGAAAAATTGGGGGAGGGGGCCTTTGCCTTATCAGATCCGGTGGTTTACGATAAAATTATTTCATGAATACGGGCCAGTGTTGGGACAGGGTCAAACAACGCCCTAGGAGGCTACAGGCAGCCTGGCACCGCATTCGCCAACGCACGGACCCCTGACGTCCAGGAGGGGTCCTCCCGCCACCGGTGCAGGGGTGCCCAGCCGCGTCCCTGCCTGGCCACCTCCTCAGAGTGGCTGCTGTCAGATGCCGAAACAGTATGGAAAGCAGATACAATGTGAACCTCTAAGAACGACAAAAGAACGAATAAATAAAGTGAGAGCATTTTCAGGAGCGGGGTGGGGTGGGGTGGGGAAGAACGTCTCCAGCTAGACGCAGACCCCCCCCCCGAGAGAGAAAGATGGACACGTCTGGCCACATTACGAGTGCACACCATGCCCGTGAAAGACACCCGGGACAAAGACCACGGCAGCTTGGAGAAGACATTGGCAACACGTGTATCCAATGCTGGGGTAAGAATGCGTGGGAAGCTGGTCAGAAAGCAGGCGGGGGCTCCCCAGGGCTGGGGGACTTGGAGAGGGTGTCAGCCTCCCTGGGACCCGGAGGCAGGTGTGACTGTGAGGTTGGGAAAGGGCTTTGAAGCCCCGTGGAGGGAGAGTTTTGGAGAATGTCTGCACTGAACAGAATGTTCTTCTCTTCTCAGAAATCCCTTGAGCTCCTCTTTTCCTGGGACTTTTTTTTTTTTTTTTTTGCCGCTGAGTTTCTGTCCTGTATAATCTCCCCCGAGGACGGGCCAGCGGAGATCTGCTGGATTTCCTGCTGCCGAGGACTTGGCCGGGCCGCCTGTCTGACAGATGCCTGTTTTCAGATTCCTGCTCGGACCACCGCACCCGTGCTGGGCAGCCGGCTGGGGATGTGGCGTTTTCAGGATGAAGCCTGGCCAAGGCCCAGACGCGGGCTGGGAAGGGCAGAAGCCAGACCTCACCTGCGGCTGCCAGCTGCCCCCAACCTGCATCCAGGGCGGGGTGTGTCCATGCGAACCGTGGGGTGGTCAGGAAGGAGGTCCTGGGGGCAGGGAGGCAGGCTGGACCGGAGCCTGGACATCGTCCAGCAGGGGCTGTTTCCTGTCCCTTCCTGGCGCCTCCTCCTCACCTGTGTGTGTTTTGACACTTGGTTTACCTTGTTAATGGTTTGTTTATGTGACTGACCGCCGTGTGAGGGCCCTCGCCCTGCAGCCGGGGGACAAGCCGCACTGCCCTTTGGGAGAGGGAGACAGAAAACAGCAGGTAGCACTTGCCTGTTGGCCAGGCTGGAAGTCCAGCTTGAACTCCGGGGAGGCAGGGATGGCCCTGAGGGCGGCAGTGGGCCCCCTGGGGGTTGGAGCGCTCTGGAGTATTGGCTGAACTGCTTTCCCATCCCTGTGGGACCCGGCCGGCTACAACCACCTGTTGGAAATGGCTGAAGTGGCTTCTGTTTTCCTGGCGGGATTTTCTTTTTCTTTTTACTCTTTATGTTGAACTAATTACTGATTTAAAAGAAGTTGCGCAGATGGGACAGGGAAGCCCCATGGACGCTTCGCCCGGTTTCCTCGGGGACGGCCTCTGATGTGACAGCGCACGTGGGGACCGGGACCCGCCAACGTGCCACAGGCGTGCCGTCCCGCGTCGTTTTAGCGTGCGTGCAGATGTGTGTGCGGCCTCGGCCGCCATCGGACACAACCTGCCCGCCCCCCCCCGCCCCCCTGAACCCAGGCTCTCCCGGGTCCCACCACCTCCCTGTCCTAACTACAGGCAACCCACCCGTTCCCGTGTCCGACCTTTCGTCTGTCCAAAGTGGGCGCGTACATGGGATTCCACAGCCTGTGACGTTGTGAGACGGACTTCTTAAAATCAACAGAATGGGCCCTGGCCGGTTGGCTCAGTGGTAGAGCGTCAGCCTGGCGTGCGGGGGACCCGGGTTCGATTCCCAGCCAGGGCACATAGGAGAAGCGCCCATTTGCTTCTCCACCCCGCCCCCCTCCTTCCTCTCTGTCTCTCTCTTCCCCTCCCGCAGCCAAGGCTCCATTGGAGCAAAGATGGCCCGGGCGCTGGGGATGGCTCCTTGGCCTCTGCCCCAGGCGCTAGAGTGGCTCTGGTCGAGGCAGAGTGATGCCCTGGAGGGGCAGAGCATTGCCCCCTGGTGGGCAGAGTGTCGCCCCTGGTAGGCGTGCCGGGTGGATCCCGGTCGGGCGCATGCAGGAGTCTGTCTGACTGTCTCTCCCCGTTTCCAGCTTCAGAAAAATACAAAAAAAAAAAAAAAAAAAATCAACAGAATGCCTCTGAGATCCGCCTACCCAGGTAGCTGCACCCGGGCAGCTTCCTCCTCTCCGCTGGAGCATCCGTGGCCCGACAGCCTCAGGCCGTCACCCAGAAAGGCTGAGGGCACTTGTCCAGGTTGGGCTGCGGACCTGGGCTTCACTCTGTGCGGGACGCCCAGGAGTGTCATATGTGCGTGTTTAGTTTTTTGCGGGTTTTTTTTTTGGGGGGGGGGAGTGTGGACTGTCAAATCATTTTTTTCCAGAGTGGGGCCATACCATTTTACATGTCCGGATAGGATTTGGACCGATGCACAGACCTAGAAATGATGGTTACCTTTGGTTGGCAAATTGAACATAATTTTTTTATTTCTTACATACCGTATTCCTGTATCTTCCAGAGTGTACAAAGTCAACGTGTATTTTTAATATGTATTTGCTAATAAAAAAAGTGAATTTTGCAAAAATTACTTGATAGAATGAGAAAATTCTCATGAAATAGTGTTGTGTTCTTTTTTTTTACCATTTTTTTTTTCCTGAAGCTGGAAACGGGGAGAGACAGTCAGACAGACTCCCGCATGCGCCCGACTGGGATCCACCCAGCACTCCCACCAGGGGCAACGCTCTGCCCACCAGGGGGCGATGCTCTGCCCCTCCAGGGCGTCGCTCTGCCGCAACCAGAGCCACTCTAGCGCCTGGGGCAGAGGCCAAGGAGCCATCCCCAGCACCCGGGCCATCCTTGCTCCAATGGAGCCTTGGCTGCGGGAGGGGAAGAGAGACAGAGAGGAAGGAGGGGGGCGGGTGGAGAAGCAAATGGGCGCTTCTCCTGTGTGCCCTGGCCGGGAATCGAACCCGGGTCCCCCGCACGCCAGGCCGACGCTCTACCACTGAGCCAACCGGCCAGGGCCTGTTGTGTTCTTTTTTAAATGAAGATACTGCAAGGTCTGTCAGCCTGATCTTAACTATGTCACACACACACACACACACACGCACATACACGCACACACACACACACACACGCACATACACGCACGCGCCCTGACTCAGACCAGAGGACAGTGACCCCGACGTCAGCAAGGACCCACCCTGACTGTTGGGACATTGCTGAAACAACTTACTACACACTTGGTGACTTAAAACAATAGAAATTTAATCTCTCCGAGTCCTGGGGGCCAGAAGTCCAAGCTCGAGGCGTCAGCAGGGTCACCCCCCTCTCGAGGTTCTGGGGGAGTCCTTCCCACCTCTCCCAGCTCCTGCTGGCTCCAGATGTCGCTGGGCTGTGGCCGCATCACCCCAGTCTCTGCGTCTCATGAGGACATTTATCACTAGGGTTCAGGGCCCTTCCAGGTAATCCGGGAGGGTCTCATGTCGAGACCCTAACGTGATCATGTCAGCAAAGACCCTTTTTAAAATGAGGTCACAGTCACAGGATTGGGGGGGGTTAGAATGTGGACACACCTTCTTCTGAGGCCACCATTCAACCTACTATGGAGGTGACTTTTTTTTAAAAAAAAAGTTTTTCTGCATATTCTGCTACTTTCTAAATGATCCACGATAATATTTTGTTATCAGACGCACAATCAGTAATAATCATGCTAATAAGGAGCACATTATATAAAAATAAAGTTATTTTTCCCAACTTGAGAGCCAGAAACAGAAAGAGAGAGATAACTGACAAAGAGGGTGACTGCCAGGCCCCCCCCAAGTGTGCAGAAGTCCTCATTCTCTCTCACCCGTTCTCCCCGAACAGGGCTGGGAGCTGCCTGTGTCAGCATTGTCAGGGTGACATCATCACACAGGCATTTCCTCAGCTGGCCGGGGGTCCTCTGACTCTGAGAGAGTGGGGACAGGGACAGCTGTGCTGGACCTTGGGGAGCGGCACTCAGAAGAGCGGAGCACTGTCTGGGCAGCACTGTGAGGATTGACCTGCAGGTCAGTCACGTCCCTCGGGGTGACATCAGCAACATCACCACCACTTCAATGCGAGGACGCGGTGCCTCCCACAGTTGCCTCCTTTCCTCGGGACTCACAGCGGGGGCGCGGGGAGGGTGGCAGAGCTGTGACGTGGACTGGGCACAGGGTCTCGAGGACACTTTCAGCTCAGATGTTGCTGAACGCAGACTGGAACACATGTTCCTTCGCCTGTCCCGGGGGCACGCCACACAGTGGTGCTCAATACATGTTCCGGGACCCTCTCTCCTTGTGGGCAGGACTCATGTCTAATTCATTCCTGTGTCACCAGTGTCCAGCTCCGAGGAGGAGGGACCCTGCAGGGCTGGTGACTGAAGAGGCAGGCAGGAACGTGCCCGTGAGGCCGGGCGGGGGGCCCTGGTGCTGAGCCCGAGCCCACGCCCCCACGGGCTGCTCACCCGGTCTATTGTTTGGGCACACTGCGTGCCCGCCCTCGCCTCAGTTTCCCCACCCTGTACAGCAGAGGGGGATGCTCTCTCAGTCGCTGCCACACTCTGCTCCCCCTGCTGAATGAGCGGAAAAGCAAGTTGTCTCCCGCTGGGACCCTGGCCTTCCGGGAGCCCTCTGCCTGGCCCCCGCTGGCCACCACACGCCCCCCGCCCTCGTCTGTCTGTGCCTCTTCCTTCCAGAAAGAGTCCCGGACCGCAAGTCTAGGAAGAGCTTTCATCCTGGCCTGGGAACGGGCCCCGGGGACCAGGACGTCCGCTGGGCGAGACAGTGGCTGGAGTCGGACACGGACACACACCAGGCAGAGCAATACCCACACACGTGCGCCCAAACAGCGCACATGCAACGCAAACACGTGCACACGCACGCAGCACACAACACATACACGCACGCTTGTGAAAGCACACACACGCACACGGCTCGAACGTGTTAATACGCAGAACGGCAATCTGTATGAGAAAAACACCGCCCGGCCTCCCACCACCATGGGGCCCGTTTAGGAGAATGTGCTTCCAGGTTTGGATAGGATGATGGGTAAGTGTCCTTGTCGCTAACCTCTATCAGGATGACACCACATGGTCCCCTCGGGTTGTCCCCACCTTACCCCATTCACATGGAGATGAGAGCATGCCACCAGGGCCATGCCCGGGGTCCCCTCACACCACCTGCTGTGCGACGGTGAAGGCAGGGTCATCGGAGCATCCCTGCAGACGCACCTGCCACCAACCATCTGTGCAAAGCCTTAACAATCTCCTCTCAGTCCACCCCTGGGAACCTCGGGGCAGCCTGCACCAGACCCCTTCCCTGCCTGCCTGCCTGCCTGGTCTCTCCCCGCCCCCCGCACTCTGAAGTCCAGCGCAGGAAACTCCTGGATGGGGGGGGTCGGGGGGGTCTTGAAATTGCCCTTGATGTTGTACAAGCGACCACGTGACTTTCTCCCGCGGTACTGTGCCGGTCACTGGACCCCCCTGGCCCGTACCGTGGTGAGCAGGGCCACTGTACCGGGGAGGGAACCCCACAGGGCTGGTCGTGTTCACGGAAACCACGGCTCACGACGTCATGCTTCCAGTGATTCCATGGAAGACCCCCCCCCACGGTGTGGCCGGCGTGCTGCTCACGGAACACAGATGCTCCTGGTCCCGGGGGGTGGGGGTATAACCTGCCTAGGACACGACTGCATGCCCAGGAGAGCAGGGACCCAGGGGAGGGCCCAGGAAGGGGGACGTGGGTCCGAAACACTGGTATCGGGCCACTTGCAGCCACATCGACGGACCTGGAGGGCGGTCTGCTGAGTGACGTGATGTGACGTGCGTGAGAGAGAGACACACGCCATGCGATGTCACTTACATGCGGGGGACCTGGGAAAGCTGAACGCGTAGAAACAGACGATAGGGTGGTGGTTAGCCGGGGCCGGGCTGGACAGACGCTGGTCAGAGGGCACAAGCACCCAGCCAGGCCATGAGTGAGTCCCGGCTGTGACGCTCAGCGTGGTGGCTACGGAGAACAGTGTTGGAGTGGATGCTTCAGAGCTGCTGAGGGGATAATCTTCCTGTTCTCACCCCAGAAGAGACACAGTCGTTCGTCTATGGTGGTAACTCGATCACAGTATACACCTGTCCGACCAACACGTTGTCCCCCTGGAAGTTACACAGCAGTATATGACTGTGGTATCTCAACAGAGTTGGGGAAAAGAAGCAAAAGAAACTTTGAACTGCTACAGTTCTCCCAACTGTCGCTGGACACACGATTATTCAACTTTCCACCTCCTACGGCCTACGCAGGGCTTCCTGAGCTGAGGGGCGCCCTAGCCTTTATTCCTGGGGGTCTGAGCCTCTGGCGCCCCAATCTATTTTTTTTTTGGTTGCTATAAGTTTTCATTAACTTTTACCATTGGACACGCATGTGAGTAGGAAGAGGCACCCCAGGGACCCCCGACCATGTGCCCCCACTTCCCCTGGAGAGTCAGGAGCACATCCCAACCAGTACAGTGACCCCCTCTCTGTCCATTATGTTCCGTGGAGGGAACAGCCCCAAATGGCCAGGTGACAGGTCTCTCTTCCGGTTCAATGGGACCACTTCCTTGTGCCCTCTTGGGAGCACCGCTGCCTGGGGGACGCGGCCCTCTTACCAGCGGCAGCAGTCACCCCCGCAGGACCAGGAGACTGCCTGCAGGGGGTCCTTAGCTGCAGCCGGGGCAGGGGCGGGGGCAGGGCGGGGCCCGGGCGGGGCCCACCCCTCCATTCCCACACCCACTCCACACGTGACATCTCATCTCCGGGACACCTGAGTGGACAACACACCCACAGGCCGGGCTTCCGTCTCTGCTTTGTCCTGTGGCCTCACATGTGCTACCAGACGGGGTGCCCAGTTAGTCCCTGAGCCCGGAGACGTGCCGGACCCCTCCAGAAACACTCGGGAGCGGCGGCGTGGGAGCAGGGGCTGCATTAGCCGTGGAGGGAGCGTCTGCAAAACGCAGATTTAGGATTTGTGACAATGGGGCCGGGTTCCCGTCTAGGCTGCGGTGGTCCAGGAAAACGGAGGTGACATATGCCACGTAGGGTGTTTAGGGAAAGCCCAGGGACAGTCCAGGGGTGCTGCCCCACCCTGCGGGGTTTGGGGGTGGCGGTGCCTACACCGAATGGACGTTGAAAGATGAGGAAGAATGTGTGGCGGGTGAGGGTGCTGAGGACAGAGAGAGGGCGCCCCGGAGAGAGCAGGTGGGAGCAGAGGCCAGAGGGAGGGGGAGACAGATGTCACTGCAGGGAGCCCATGAGTCTGGAAGGTAGAGGATGGGGGGCCGAGGGAGCCCCAGGAAATGAAGGCCCCGGGCTGCACCCTGGGGAGGCCGAGGAGCTCCGTCCGCACGCTGGAGGGCCAGGCTGGGAGCCCTGTACCGGCCAGGCCGGCAGAAGGGGTGCGGGAGGGGGGCATGTTTCGGGGGTGAGGTCACCGGGACGGCTGAGGCCAGAGCAGGACGGGAAGTGCTGTGTCTGCACAAAGCCACCTCGAAGACTGGGGTGACGCTGGGGCCTCTCTGGCTCAGGGAACCACGGCGGCCACATGGCTGCAGCTTCCTGCCCATCGTGCAGGAAAATTACAGGGGCCCCAGCCGCGCTGGCTGGGAGCACACCGCGGGCTCGTTCATTCATCCTCCACTCCAGTGTCATGCCGAGTGTGGGGGGCCGGTTCCATCCCACACATCAGCCTGAAGTCCAAAGGTTAGGGGGGCATCTGATCTGCCCATCAAAGTGCCTGGAAAGGGCCAAGCCCGAGGCTGGGCAATGCTGAGGCCACTGTCCTGTCTCAGCTCTGGCTCGTCCTCCACCCACACAGGGGTCAATGCCACCCTTTAAGGACAGTCAGCTCACTCCCCAGTCCCCCATCAGGCTTGGAATCAAACGCCAGCTCCTCCCCAGGGCCAAGGGCCCTTGGCTGGAGCCCACCCCTCCAGCCCCAGCGTGCCTGGCATGCCTCCCCCGGTACCCACCCTGCAGCAGTACCAACCTCTGGAGGCAGACCCCAGCGCCTTTCCAGAATGCTGCCCATCCTCCCAATCAACAGGGGCCTGGTTTCCTGTCCTTGATCATGAAACTCAGGTGAGACTGAACCCAGGGCCAGTCAAGGCTAAGCCCTGATTGGCCAAGTCCATCAGCATATCCCGCCCCTCTTCCTCAGTGATTGGTTTAGGGGTGAGTCCTCTAACCAATGAGAGCCAATTCCACAGAGGGAGACCTTTGAGGGTGCCCCTGGGAACCTCGGGACACAGCTCAGGGTCCTGCCCTGCGGACCCCTGCCCGTCACTCCTGATGAACCTGCCCATTCCTGACACCCTGGGTGGCTAGAGCGACGTGTCAGGGTGTCAACCCCCCCACCCCCCTTCACCCTCCCCAGCTCTGGAGAGAATGGAGAAGGGACCTCAGGGGTGGCTCCGCAGAGGGCAGACAGAGGCCGGGCAGCTCCCAGGACAGCTCCCAGGACAGCCGCACAGTCAGCTGGCCGCCTGGCTGGACGGGATGGACAGGACGTCTCCTCCCGGAGTGGAAGGCCGCTCTGGTCCAGGAGAAGGTTCACGTCCAACTCGTGTCGAGGATGGGGCGGGGTGGGGGTGATTTCCAAGAAAGTCTTGGGCTGAGGTCACTCGAAGCTAGTAAGGGTTGTTGTCTTATGAGAAAGAAAAAAGACCAACTCCTGCCCCGCCCGCTGGGGTGAGGGGGCCACGTTACGTCAATCAGACACCCCACCGCTGCCCCCCCTTCCTAGCTCATCAGCTCTCCTTATCCGAGCTGTAGCATCAGCTGCTTCCAAGCAGCTTTTGTCCACGAGGCCGAGTGCCGTGGCCGCGGTGCCCACCCCGATTCTGTGGCTCTCTCGCTGTGTGAGCTCGGGCAAGTCACTGCGCCTCTCTGTGCCTGCTGTCTTCTCTGTGCAGTGGGCGTGTCAGTGACCTGCTCCGAGGCTGTCTGCGGTCACGATTAGACAGACACAGACGGTTTGTGCCTGAGGAGTAGCAGAGACTCAATCAGTGGGATCTCCAGTTATTGTTTAGCCTGGTTATCTGAGCAGCCCGCCTCCCCTTCTGGGCCTCAGTTTTCCCTTCTGTGAAAGAGGGAACAGAGGGAGGGTGCTGGAGAAAGAGCAGGACCTTTGGGGGCGGATACACCGTTCTCTAATCCTGGGCGCACTCGCTCACGGCTTAGGGGCCTTGGGTCAGTCCCTCAACTCCCCTCGTCTAGTGTCGTGTGACCATGAGACGGGACAACCAGCACTGCCTTGTGGAGCTGTCCCTAGAACCTAAGGAAACACCCAGGAGGGGCAGGGTGGGGCTGGCAGGCAGAGCAGTTGGGGGACCTCCCCTTCTGCAGCCCACTGTCCCCCTCACACCCACCGGCTGCCTCCCCGACTCGTCCCTCTGCCCCTTGGAGTTCACCCCGCTCTCCCTCAGCCCCCCACCCCCGGATTCATGTTCTGTGCTGCAAAACGAATGACCACAACCCTGTGGCTTCAAACAACACCCTTTATTGTCTCCGGGTTTCCGCGGGTCAGGAGCTACCACGTGTGAGAGCTGGGCCGGCGCGGGTCCCTCCAGATGTCCGGGTGTTGGCAGAGCTCACTTCCTTTCGGCTGTAGGACTGGGCTCCCACTTTCTCCCGGGCCATCAGCTGGGGGCTGCTCTGCTCCTGGAGATCATCCCCCCCCAGTCTTTTCCCTGTGGCCCCCTCCAAGGGCCCCTCATATTCCAAGTTCTCTGTCCTTTGAGCCTCTGGCTCCAGGAAAGGCCCAGTCCTGTGCCGTGACCTTGGACACGTGACTCCACCTTTCTGTGCCTGGACGCCTCCCCTGCAAAACGGGGGTCATCATAGCACCTACTTCAGAGGGTCCCGAGAGCAGGGGTGAGTCCTCGCTGCCACTGTCCCTGCCTTCTCTCCACCGCAGGCCAGGGCCCAGGGCCGGGCAGCGTCAGGAGGGAAGTCCCCTCTCAGTGTGCTGAGTGCAAGGGAGAGGGCTGCGGACCGTGTCCCGTGTCACCATCCCCTCTCCACCCCAACCCTGAGCAGGGCCCACCCTCTGAGTCACCCACTAATGTCAGTTGGTGCGTCTTATCGTAGACCGAGGCGTGGCCAGTGACGGTCGCCGTGGTTCCCAAAGTGAGGTCAGCTACGACCTCATCTGATGGGAAGGTTGGACCTGGACAGGGGGCAGGTCAGAGGGCAGAGCCTTCCCAGAGTTTAGACCGTGTGACCTGAGGACCAGCGCGCAGCCCCGATATCCAGCTCCTGCAGAGAGGTGGGGGTGCCCCGGGGCGGGGAGGGGACAGGAAGATCCTGGCCGTCCCCAGGTCACGGCTGGATGGACTCAGTTCCATTCCAATCAATGAAGTAACTCTGGCCGGTGCCCAGCGCGCCCCAGCCCTGGGGCAATGAGGCACCGTCTCTCTCCGCAAGAGGCTGCACCTGGGTGGACTCAGGCGTGACCCAGACGGGATCATATTAGGATTGCAGGAGCAAGGTCACTCTTTATAGCAAGAATCCCTACCTGTGGGGGCAGGATGCTGAGCCCTGCAGAAAGCATCCCTGTCGCCCAAGAACTTGAGGCTTTCCCTGGACGGAGTGTCCCAGGAGCTCAAACCAGACAGAGTCTGCAGGGGGTGCTACTGCTCCGGCCTCCGGCCTCCGCTGTGCTGCTGGTTTGCGGGAAATGCCTCGTCCCACAGGGCCCCTCAGTCACCAGGCCGTGGGGAGGGCTACATTTTGTCAGAGGGTCCCCAAGCGCGGTGTGCAGGTCCCCACTGACAGGGTTCTGACGCCTTGAGTCCCTGCAGCCCTTCCCGCTCTTCCAGAACCTTCTCGTCCTGCTGGGCTTGACCGGCTCCTTGCACGACATCAGGTGAACTTGGGTGATTTTAAGGCAAGAGACTGGGTTTTTCTGGGCCGTTTCTTTTCATTCTAAGAGAACGTAGTCTATACAGAAGGGTGGAGGTCGCCTAGGACAGGAGGAGGAAAATAGGTGGCTGGTTTTTTGTTTTTTTTTTTAACAAATGGCTTTTCAGTTGGAACTGCTTTCTGAGGGTCTGAACAAAACCTTTTGCTGGATGAATGAGAGCTCTAACTTTTCAGCTTCTGAGACTAGGGGCACCTTCTTCCTCTAGCTTGGATCTCGGGTAACTAAGCATCTCCGTGGAAGGTTCTGAGGGCTTCCCTCACGGGGTGCAGGAGCTCTAGAGGAAATTCCAACCCGACTGTAATGAAAGCATTACTCGTCCGGGGACGCACACGTCACGGGTGGCTGCCTAGCACTCTGAGTAACCTCACGGTGGTGTTAGACAGCGGGGAGAGAAACAAACAGAGACTCCCGAGAGGGTGTGAGATGACTCAGGAGGTCACATGCACTTGGGGCTCAACGCACAAGCAGCACCCTTTAACCCACTGCACAATATCCACGAAAATTTGTTCAGACTCCTCTACAGATCCCAAAACAAAACTAAAACTCTCACGGGGAATCACATCTCTAAGGCCGGGAGCTCCAAGGCCCCGGCACCCGTGAGCCCTCCGGCAGAGAGACAGTTAATAGAAAGCCTTTATTTACAGGTACTGACAGAGATGGGAAGATTTAACGAGAAGTGGTATCAACTCAGGATGGCCAAAATGTAGCTCTCTGAATGCCTAGATTAATTATGGCAGGCAAAGTTAGACAAAGGCTAGCTCTAAAATTAAGCTAAATGTATAGGACGCATTATCTTGCTTTGGACAGTGAAAGCTCCTAGGAGATGCACTGATAAATTATTTTTTAAGACATTTTAGAGACCGTCTCTGAACTGAAGAAGGCTTGTTGCTGACTGACCCCGTCCGGGAGAGCCTTTGGGGGTCCCTAGCCACTGTCCGGTGATTTTACTCGGGGACTGTCCTCCGCTCTCTGCCAGCGCTGGTCGCCTGCTGCACTGGCTGGTGAAAGAAAATGCCCTAGCCGGTGTGCACACCAGGAGGGGGACGGCTCTGTCCCCGCCACCTGGGCTTGCAGCCATCTGGACACAGCCGCAAGTCACCTGCGGTACCGTCAGGGCAGGGGCTGAGACTGTACGGCCTCAATTCCGGTCTCCAGGAAGACACGGTTGTCTGCTGTCTGTCTGTCTGCACTGCTAACTCAGCGTTGGCCATCTCTGCTGGGTGGGTCCCCACTGTACACACCCAGAAGCCTCTGGGGACTTTCTGAACGACCTGGGACTCCGTAGAAGAGTCCACTGCCGCCGACAGGCAGGTAGAGGTAGCAGAGCCCTTGTGAGGCAAAGTCCCAGCCCCTGCATGGGGGTCAGTAATCGCTCAGCTGGGTTTTGGTTCTGGTTGGCTTCTGAGTGTCTGTTTTTTTTTTAATGTTGATGGTTTCTGACTAGCCTGGGTTGATATATATATCTTATACTATAAATACATATATTTATATAAAATAAGATATACTGTTATATATTATATAGAATATACATTTATATATATATATAACATGTATATAAGGTATACTGTTCTGACTGTATATACTCTGTTGCATTTAGTCTCATTCCTGTGTTTTGATACTCTGAACAGTTATTGCTTTGAAACTGGAATATTTAAGGGGTGCTCATTTCAATTGAGCTAGAATGGCATTTGGACCCTACACTCGTGTCTTTGTTGTTTTATGTCCCGTAAGGTCTGGCCCTGCTGATGGCCGGGCTCCGATTTTGTTCTCTTCAGTGTGGGGGGCGGAGTAGCCACTCTGCGTCAGGCTTGATCGCGTTTTATTTCTGTGGCGTGTTCTCGTCACTGTATCGTATTAGTCTTGTTTGTATTAAAATCGTACTCAGGCCTGTGGAACAGCAGGAGTCAGTGTTGGCTCGAGAGCTCTCGCCTGTCTGTCTGTCTGTCTGTCTATCTGCGGCTTGCTAGGCTATGCACACTGGGAGTCCTCCGTCTCTAACATTCGGGCTTCCTGCTGGCTGGGCTTTGTAAAGGTCATTCCTGGTAGCAGGTGCTGTGAGCTGAGGTTTGTCTATGTGCCTTGACCAGGCAAGCCCAGGGTTTTGAACCAGCGACCTCAGTGTTCCAGGGCAACACTCTATCCACTGTGTCACCACAGGCCAAGCGGATTTTGTTTATATTATTTATATTTTAAAGGGGACGCTCAGTCTCTCTTCCATCAGAGAGTCCGTTCGGCTGTATTCTAGCTGACTGGTCAACTTACAGCCACAAATTAATGACTACTCAAAATTGTTTTATGTGCCAGTTCTCATATTGTTTCATGAATGAGGTTCCCTTCAGAAAAGAAAGAAACTGAGAGCTCAGAGCTGGGGAAAAGGTCTCGCTCTCCTCCCACCCCCTCCACTCCAGACAGTAAAACTCAGGAAGGGGGAAAAAAAAGGAAATAAGACTTTTCAACACCTTCCACCCTGCTCCTGGAGGTCTGGGGGCTGCTGCGATCCTAGGAACATTAGGGGCGTTAACACCCCAAACCCTGTGCCAGCTGTGGGGCTCAGAGGGGTGACAGCACAAGCTCAGTGTGGAAGAAAAAGTGTCCCTTTCAAAACTCAAGTGGCTCCGAGTCACCCAGGCCCAGTCTCTCCCTCCCCCTCCTTGACAAGGTCGCTCCTCTCAGCCTCCTTGAAAAGTTGTCAAGGGCGAATGAAAAATCTTGTCTTCCTACAACAACTAATAATACTATTTTTATATATCTATGTGGTAAAGTATAAAGTTATTCCAAATGGTTTTCTTAGGATCAGGTGGTCTGAGAAAGCATTCGCTATCACTACTCATTTCAGTTTAATTAATGTCTTTTAAAGTTAGTAACAGGATATATGGGTTTGTTTTGCCTGCGTTGACAAAAGGTTCCTCTCATATCTCTGTTCTGCCTTTTGAAAGCACGGGTGCGTCCGCCAATGAAAGTACCTGCCTGCTTCTAAAAGTTGTGACGCATGTCCATAAAAGTGTCAGCCGAAGGAGTGCTTGACGACTCACCTCGGGTTGTCCCCGAAAGGGAAGATTTCTGAGAACTGGGAAATCTGACTCAGTTGGGAAGGAACTTTGTGGTTTTAGTAATAAAAAAAAAAATGCCCTGGCTGGTTGGCTCAGTGGTAGAGCATCGGCCTGACTTGTGGAAGTCCCGGATTTGATTCCCGGCCAGGGCACACAGGAGAAGCACCCATCTGCTTCTCCATCCCTCCCCCTCTCCTTCCTCTCTGTCTCTCTCCTCCCCTCCCACAGCCAAGGCTCCATTGGAGCAAAGTTGGCCCGGGCGCTGGGGATGGCTCCTTGGCCTCTGCCCCAGGCCCTAGAATGGCTCTGGTTGCAACAGAGCGACGCCCCAGATGGGCAGAGCATCGCCCCCTGGTGGGCGTGCCGGGTGGATCCCAGTCAGGTGCATGCGGGAGTTTGTCTGCCTCCCCGTTTCCAACTTCAGAAAAATACAAATAATAATAATAATAATAACAACGTCTAATGATACATTGTTAAGGGGCAAGAATGGAAAACATGTTTGCTCTAAGATAGTTCCTTCTTGAATGAGTTAACGAGGGGGCAGGCCAGTCGCTGAAGGAAGATTCTGCAGGAGGACGAAGCAAAAAGAGGAAGAATGGCGTCCAGGAGGAAGGCGTTGGAAGAAGGACTGTCCCGCAAGGACTATGGGAAGGAAGGAACGGCAAGGCCCAGCAAGCGATGCCGAAACTGGGGTGGTTTTCACAACAGAGGAAAACCCGGAGGCTCCCTTTGCATTTTTTTTTAACTGTTCATTTCCCACAAAAGCACCCACCCACCTGGGTACAGCGGACAGTGGGGAACAAAGTAATTGATTTCTTCATCAATTACATCTTGCAGCCACTGCTTTGGTTCTAGATACAAAAGTTGGTCAAAAGGAGTCAGGGACCAGCCTCAGGGGCAGGAGTTTCTGAGCAG
The DNA here is from genome assembly GCF_036850765.1 of Saccopteryx bilineata. Taxonomy (NCBI): domain Eukaryota; kingdom Metazoa; phylum Chordata; class Mammalia; order Chiroptera; family Emballonuridae; genus Saccopteryx; species Saccopteryx bilineata. Next base: position 263,433,526 of record NC_089494.1, read on the forward strand.
ATGCCACAAGAGGCTGTTCTCCAAGCCTTCCCAGACTTTACGTTTTGAGAGACAGGAGTGACTTTGGGTTATTCCATGGGCCCCCGCAATGGGCAGAAACCAGGGGGACGAGAATCTCACGCCAGGGCAACCTTTCCTCCACTGGCTGGTCATGCAGTTTACACCCCTGGATTTCATATCACTGGTCCTATAATTCGGACCCTCCCCTGACCTCGCCTCCACTGGCATGTTGCTACTCACTTGGGTTAGGTCCCTTAGCAGGGGCGCGGACAAAGGGGCCCGAGCAGAGCCCCTAAGCATTAAAACCCCCGGTTCTGACCTGCATCAAATACATCTAGGCCTCAGTGGCGTTTGTGCTCCAGGCCCAAGAAAGCAGCAAAAGCAGAGAAGGAGACAAGCCATGCCACAGCTGACATCATCAGGACAAGCTGCATTGACTAATGACCCCCTGCCCTGGCACTGACCAATCACTGAAGACCATGAACCCCAAAGGTCACATCTGGAGAGATGATGACTATTCTGTTGAGATACCCCCCAAGATCTCCACCCTTAAAAGACCCGAGGACAGACGACCCAGCGTGCTCTCCTTCCCCAGAGCATGCCTGCATCTTCCCCTTCCCTTCTCCCCTTCCCCCCTTCCCCCCACCAGGCATGGATCTCCTAAACGCTAAGGGTCCCCAAGAGAGAGACTTGCAACCAGGGGAGCAGCGGGCGGCGGCAGCTCATTCCGGGCTCACCCCCTGAACCTGCCTCCAAGGCCCCCTTCTCTCCGACTTCCCTGTGGGACAAAGCACCCCTGCCTAAGCTCTCTCCTGCTGCTGCTTCTGTTCTAGGCCCCTTCCCCGTGTCACTGTCCCCAGCTTTAATACACTTACTCTTGAAATCATCTGGACTTGTGTTGTGAAATTTTTCCCGCCCAAAGCCAAGAACCTACACATTCCCGGCCGGTCCTGGGCGGACCCGAAGGGCCGGGTTCCCTGTCTCCTAACATTTCCACCCTGTGGCTCACAGCTGCCTGGCAGTCTCCCCGTAATCCCACCACTGACCAGGCGTTGTGCATTTGGTGGGTTCGTCTGTGGTTTCACTAGGTACATTTCAATCACACCGTTTCCCTTTATAACGCTGTGCAGTTTGTTTCGTGCATTTAAAAACATCATTCTGTCCTAGCTGTGTGGTTCAGTGGATAGAACGTTGTCCCAGCGTGCTGAGGTCGTGGGTTTGATCCCTGGTCAGGGCACATGCAAGAAGCAACCAATGAGTGCACAACTAAATCGAACAACTAAGTGGAACAACGAGTTGATGCTCGTGTGTGTGTGTGTGTGTGTGTGTGTGTCTCAAATCAATGGAAAAATTAAAAACAAAACAAAACAAAAACATCATTCTGAGCGGGGCTCCTCAAGGTGCTCAGGACAGAAAGGGCGGGACTGCAGCTCCGGGGTCTGCACGCTGGTCCTCTCGCCGGGTGAGCGCCGCTATGATGGGTTTTTGCTTTCGGAGACCTTGACCAGCTGGTGATGAGCCTCCAGTTTGTCCTCTGCCAGTGAGCCCCCGCCCCAGTCCCATGAACACACACCCAAACCCTACTCCCCTCACATCCTGGTCACCAGGCTCTGGGCCTCTCGGGGCAGGGCGCTGGGTCTGGAGTGGCCCTTCAGAGACTGGAACGACTCCTAGCTCCCAAGAGCTGTGTGCCCAGCCTGTGTGCTTGTGAACATTGCACCCCACCTTCTACTCCGCGGGGTTCCCTCAGCTGTCCTGTGAGATGCATGGAGAAGGAAGCTGGGGTGCAGAGCTGGGCACCCCGCAGGCCTGTCCAGAGCCTGGAAAAGGGTGTCCTCCAGGATCTAAGGCCCCAAGAAGTCAGGGCACAAGGCTGTGGCTTCCTCAGGGTTTGTCCCTAACGGAGGTGGGGGACTGGAGTGACATCCATCCGTACCCCTGCTGTGGACTGTAGGGCCCTGTGCTGAGGGGAGGGGGCAGGATGGCTGGGGAAGAGGAGCTGGAGGGTCTGGACTGGTCCCTTTCTGTGGGGAGTGGGGGGCAGCTCAGGTCGCCGGAACCCTGGGCATGGACATGACTGGCGCAGGGATTCTAGAGCTCCCTGAGACCTCTCCCTGTGGCCCCCACCCCTCCAGGCCACCGGCATCTCCATCGTGGGGGTTTCCCAGACCAGGCAGGCCCAGTCCTGCCGCGGCTGCCGCTGCCGGGTGGGTTCAGGCCCGGAAGGCCGGGCGGGGGCCGCTTGGGGCCGGGGCGGAGCTGGCGGAGGGACCGGGCCGCCCCTTCCAGCGGGGGCGGGCTGGGCTTCGCCTTTAAATGCGGTCCGGCCCGCCGCCCGCAGACTGTCGGCCCGGAGGGAGCGGGCGCCTCTGCTGTCCCCGCGCCCCCCGGTCATGCCCCTGCGGTCCCGGCACCCGCCCGCTTGAGCCGCCGGCGCATGTGGCTGTGCGCCCGTCCCCGGCCGCTCCGCAGGCGCCCGGCACCCGGCCCGGGCGCGGCCTCCGTGTCCCCGCTGGCCCTCGGCCGGTCCTCCGCGTTGCCGCCCGCCGCCGGCCCGTCAGCCATGCAGGCGCGGGCGCTGCTCCTGGCCGCCCTGGCCGCGCTGGCGCTGGCTCGGGAGCCCCCGGCGGCGCCGTGCCCCGCGCGCTGCGACGTGTCGCGGTGTCCGAGCCCCCGCTGCCCTGGTGGCTACGTGCCCGACCTCTGCAACTGCTGCCTGGTGTGCGCCGCCAGCGAGGGCGAGCCCTGCGGCCGCCCCTTCGACTCGCCGTGCGGGGAGAGCCTGGAGTGCACGCGCGGCGTGTGTCGCTGCCGCTGGGCGCACGCCGTGTGTGGCACCGACGGGCACACCTATGCCAACGTGTGTGCGCTGCAGGCGGCCAGCCGGCGGGCGCTGCAGCTCTCGGGGTCGCCTGTGCGCCAGCTGCAGAAGGGCGCCTGCCCTTTGGGTAAGCGCTCTGGCTTGGGGGAGGGGGTGCGGGAAGGGAGGGGTCTGGAAACCTTCTCCTGGAGAAACTGAGGCCCAGAGGGGTAAACTGCTCTCAAAAGTGAACCCTGATGTTCTGACCACCCCAGGGGGCCTCACCCCACTTGTGTCCCATTTCTCAGGCTGGTTATCCCTGCTCCATCAGCATGTGGGGTGGAAAACCATCTTTCCTGACCTTAAATTCCCAGGCCGTGTGCCCTCTTGAGCAATGTTTGGTGTTTTCTTTGTTTTTAGCTGCACTTAAAATGCAGATGTCCCAAGGGCCGTTTGGGGTCTGAGACCTCATGGGGCTCCACAGGGAGAAGCTTGGGTGGGGGGGCTTCTCAGGCCCTTCAGACCCCAGAACAGCCTCCCCTGACCTGGAGTCGCCCCGACTGCCCCTCGCCACAGAGGTGGACGCTGTGTGTGGAAGGAAATGCTAGAAAGTACTGCTGCCTCACGTTTGTCTAGGGGGCTGCTGAGGGAGGCAGGCTCCAGCCCTGGGTCGACAGGTACTCGCAAACGCCCCAGGTCAGGGGTTAGGCCTGTGTGGGCTCCCAGCCTGCAGCTTCAGGGGGAGACCACCACGGGCACAGCTGCCTGGGCACCCGGAGCCTTCAGGAACCAGGTGCACCTCCACTGAGGACGTCTGTGCCTGCCGGGTCGCCCGAGGGCGCGCTGTCAGGGAAGAGGGAAGCACATCAACCAGCTGGCGGAGGCTGGCTGTGTGCGGTGAGCCCATGGGGAGGGCAGGTAGCCCTGAGCAGCGGGTGTGCAGGGGATGGTGTGTGTGCACGTACGTGAGCGTGTGCAGGTTGCATGTGTGCACATGTGTGCGTGTGCATGCCGGTGTGTGACGCCCAAGGCCGGGCAGGTTGGCAGGGGTGGGATGACAAGCGGCCATAGCATCAGGCCGATGGCTCAGACGTCATCCAGTAAGCCAAGCTTCCCACCATGTCTGGTATTCTGAAAATAAGGGTCCTGAGGCCCAAAAAGATTGGGGAAGTGAAGCGTGTCTGTGCCGTGGGGAGACACATGGGATTCTGTCGGAGGTTCTGAGAAAGCCTGCAGCCAGAAAACAGGCGTGCACACCCGCCCACACGCACATGCATGCACAAATGCTAAAACCCAGGGTTTCTCAGGAGAATTTCAGCAGAGAGCTCTTCTTTCCTGGAAGAACATACATGACCCCCTCCTGGCACACTGGGGCTCCAGGGAGCCCAGCCTGGGGGCCTTCGACGGGATTCACTGTGATTAGTTGGGAGAGCCATTGCTCTGAGGGCTTTGAGGGCAGGGAGGGTGATATGTCAGATGCGTGTTTAGACTGTGCCCAGGATGGGGGGGGGTGAGAGCATAGTGCTGCCCCTGGATGTCTCAGAGATGGGGACTATTATCTAAGGGGTGCCTGTGGCAACCCTAACGAGTGGTCTATTTTCTTTGGAGCTTGGTACTGATGGGCTCATCTCAGGTCTGAGATGTGGAGGGCTCAGGGTGGGTGCCTGCCCCCTGGCAGCTTGGTTGTGTCTGTGGGGGCCCCTCCTAAACCCTGACCCCTCCCCCATGTGGTGGACACTATTCAAATAAGACTCCAGCGCCCTGGCTGGGTAGCTCAGTTGGATTGAGCATTCTCCTAATACACCAAGGTTGTGGGTTAGATCCCTGGGAGGGATATATATATATATATATATATATATGAATCAACCAATGAATGAATGCATAAATAAGTGGAACAACCAATTAATGTTTCTCTCTTTCTCTAAAAATCAATCCAAAAAAATTTAAATGTTAAAAAATAAAGTAAAAGAAAATAAGACTCCAAGGCCCAGGGGGCAGTCAGTGAGGTTGGAGGTGGTCTAGGCATTTTGAAGCCCTCATTCTTAACTGATTGTATCTGCCTCTGTGAAGTGCCTTCTCTGTGTGTCACGCTGGCCCTGGGCTGGTGACAAGGGCACCTCAACGAGGCAGCGCCTGTCTGTGCCCTGGAGAAACTGAGGGGGTTGGGGAGACACATGGGCAGCTAGGAAGAGACAAATAGCCGGATGACCACAGACTGGCCCAGAGCCGGCTCAGCGGCCAGGGAGTGGCTGGGCCAGGACGTCCTGGGCTGGGGCACCCCGGGATGCTTCTGCCTCAGTCACGGCCTTGGACGAGTCACTTAGCCACAGTTCCCTCCTCTGGAAGGGGAGGAGGCACAGCACATACCGGGGAGACCGGGCGGGTCGGCAGGGCGTCTGTGCCTCACTTACAAATACTACGACCACAACTGCTGCGTCCACCAGCGCTGCATCCTCCGCAGAGTCGGGGGGAGGCTCTGTGCTGAGCTGTGGGCGGTGAGTGGGGGCTCTCCAGACAAAGGATGGGCAGGACGGAGAGGGACAGCAGCAAAGCGAAGGCTGATGGACAGCTAGGGCCAGAGAGGGCGGGTGGAGGCGAGGCCTCGCTGCGGGAGGGGGAACCGGGCAGTCCAGGGTCCTGCGGGCGCTGTCGGGCTCAGACACTCAGGTTTCTGCAGGCTTACCCAGGCAAAATCCCATCCCGTGGCGGCGCACTCGCTGGGGCCAGGTCTCCCGCCGCGCTGTCCATGCGCCTCGGCGAATCCAGCCCTTCATCCACCCCAGATGTGTCCACGGAGGCCGGGAGAAGGGCGAGGGATTTGTCTGAGGTCAGTCAGCCAGGAAGTGACCGAGCCAGGCCTGGCCCCCGGGCTGGCTGGCTTTGAAAGTCACATTTTCCAGGGTCCCAGGTTTTCTCCTGCAGCTGGGAGGCAGCAGGGTCCCCGAGGAGTGGAGTCCGGGTCAGGCCTCAGCTCCCAGAGTGTTATGGGCAGGGTCCCCACACCCATTTGCTCCCCGGAGGCCCGCGCCAGAGGTCACTGGGTGAGGTCCACACATCGCAGTGGCTAAGGCTCTGCCGGTCCGAGCCTTTCTGCACAGAATTACTGCCAGTCTACCCGCACCTGGGCATGTCTTCACGTCCACCGGGTGCCAATGACCCAGGGCTCCTGTCTCCAGCCCCGGTCTCTTTTCTGAGCTGCAGTCCGGTTTCTCAGCCGGCCATGGACCTCAACCAAGAGACCCAGCCAGGGAAGTCAAGCTCGGAAGGCTTTGTCACTTTGCCTTCTTACTTAGCTCACACCCACAGGGGACTCTTTAGCTCGACCGTGAAACCGGCCAGGCATCGCCCCTACTTGTCCTGGCCGTGCTGCCCCCACCTTCATCTCCGCCCCTTCCCTCCACCCTCTGAGCTCGGCCGCCAGGGTCGCCTCGCTCAATCTGCCCTGCCGTCACCAGCGGGACAACCCCAGACAGCACTGACCCTGACCCACGAGTCCCTGTGCCTCTGGCCCCCTCCCGCCCTGAACGGCATCTCCTCCTCTGTGCTCCAGGCTGGTCTTCTCACCAGAGGACCTTGGTACATGCTGTGCCCGCCGCCCCAAACCCTCGTTCCCTCGCCTCCATGTGGCTGAGTCCTCACCCTGCCTTGGCCTGGTTGTCTCCTCACCCAGCTGCCTTCCCTGACCGCCGTGCCTGGTGACCCCTTTGACTAGCCTCATGAGTGCACCCTGGGCGCCTCTCTAGCCCCTCACTCCACCTTTGACACAGCGCCTTCACTGCACGGTCACCAGGCCCTGAGCCTCATGGGGCGGGGACCTGGCCCAGCCCCTGGCGCACAGTAGGTGCTGTGGCCGCCATTTGAAGTGGGAATCTCCTACCACCCCCACCCCTTTCCCCGACCCCCCCCCTTGCATCCCCCCAGTGGCGGGGGCTCCACCATCTCTCTGGAGAGGCAGCCCTGTGCGGGTGAATACCTCTGTAACAGGAGGGGAAAACCCAGATGAAGAGGTTCAGAGGCTCCACCAGGAGAGGGGACCGCCCTTTCCACTCCAGAGCCGTGGGGTCCTCGCAGCCTCTCTGCCTGACTGCAGGCACACAGGCCTTTGAGCATGTAATTAATTGAGAATTTAGAGCCCAGGATGGGTGTAGGGGGGGATTACAACATGCCACTTGATCATCAGCCTGTATTCTGCAACCACAGAGCAGATTGCTCCAAAAGGGGGCTCTCAGCTTCATTTATTTAAGAGCTTTGGTTGGCTTTTGATTTTTAATCCTCTTAGCAAGTCAGGCAAGAGGATGACTCCCCCGCTCCCCCCCTCCCCCCTCCCAGGGCAGCAGAGCTGCAGCATTTGGGCCCTGGCTGAGCTGCCAGGACCCAAGGCCGCTGGGAGCCCAGAGCCCAGCCAGAGAGGGGCATACGGGCCAGGGTGCCCTGCGGTGGTCCCAGCCAGGGCTTGGCCTAGGAAGCACCCTCCCTCTCACCCTCCACATTCCCTTTGGTCCCACCTGCCAGCCCGGAGGTGCAGCTGGGGTCCCAAGGCACCCCCTAGGGGTCCACCTGTCCTCATACCTCTGCACAGTGAGGTGAGGCTCTCCCCTTCCTGCTTCCGGGAGCCCCTTCCCGCCATGGCTCCCCCTGTCCTCAGAAGCACGGATAGATGTCAGCTGTGGCCTGCGGCCTTGCTGCGACCTGGCCTCTGCTTCCTGCCCACCGACACCACCACGGGCAGACCCCCGAGAAACCCCCAACCCCATGTTACGAGGGACAGGTGGCAGGGTGTGGAGACCAGGAGAGGGGTAGATCCAGGAGGGCTCCTGGAGGAGGTGGCATCTAAACGGCATGGAGAGGTAGGTACAAAGAGCCAGTGGTGCAGAGCAGACGACAGGAAATGCTGCGTTTAGGCGGGTGCAGATGGAGGAGATGTGAGGGGGGCCCATCTCTTGGTCGGGGTGAGGGGGGCCGAGGAAGGTTTATGGGTGACAGAGGTGTACAGGGTAGAGGGACCCTGCCAGTCGGAAGCCATCACCCTGGGCAGGGAGAGCTGGTGAGGCCTGGTGGTCGCTGAGGGGGCGGCCTGCAGGGACATTAGGATCTTGGCACTGAAAGGGGTTGGAGGTGAGGGGGCAGTGCCAGGGCGCATAGGTGGTGAGGCACCCAGGAGGTGCTGATTTGGAGAGGCAAGGTGATGAGCTCGGCTTGGATACTGGCGGGGGCTCTGGTGTAAGGGTGTCCCGTGCAGGGCAGGGTCCCAGGACAAAAGCCTGTCTAATGTGTGGCTCTGTCTGGGTGTCATGGGGAGGGTGTGGCCTACGTTTGGGACAGGGCCTCAGGCTCAGCGCCTCGCCAGCCCCTGCACTTTCACCCCGCCCAGCCCAAACTCGGGCGGGCGTCCTTGCCTTCACATTCTCCTGTGAAGAGGCCTGGAAGAGGCACCACCAGGCGGGACCAGGGTCAAGGGCGAAACACGGGGCCTGTTCTCCCCGCCCAGGACTCACATTGTTTAGGTGTTTTATCATAGCCCCTATAAGAATAAACTCAGCAACCTGCCCCAGGACCTTGAGCTTGACTTCTGTAAAACTTTGCACACCAGGCAGGCCTCCCGCTGGGTTTTTTAGGGTTTTGAACTATAAAACTGGGTTTTTAAGAGAATAAAATCACAGGCACCTTGTCCTCAGTGCAGCAAAGATGTGGCCGGGATGTGAGGGTGTGTGTCCCCCACAGCAAAGAGCAGGTGCCGTGTAGAGGCAGCAGGTGGCCCCGGCGTGCGCGGTGTACACAGCCCACCCAGCTGGCTGCCGCAGCCCCTGGAGCACACCATGGGCAGAGCCGGCGCTGAGACCCGGTTCTGTTCCCATGTCCCGCTGCTCAGGGATGAAGCCCAGCTCCCCACTTCCTGTGGCAGGTCCCCTAAGTCCTCTGCACCTGTGAACGGGGACCATGGGGGTACCCTCCTCACCGCTGATGGGACAGTCAACAAGATGAAAAATGAAGAGTGCTTTGCACATTGTCAAGACTGGCAGACATTAGTGCAAACAAACCTGAATGTGGACGAGTGTGTGTTGGTGACGTGAGTGGAGTTTGGGGAGTGAAGGAGAGGTGGTCACAGAAGGAGGGAGCAGGGATGGATTGCAGGCGAGGGCTGCCATGTGCCCAAGGGCGTTCCACTGGCCTTCCCCAGAGGAGTCAGGACCTGGAGGCTTCCTGGAGGAGGAGGGTCCAGGACTGACCCCACCTTGGCTTCAGAGGGATGGGGGACCCTGTGGGTGGCCTGGAGTCCTCCTTGGTCCGCAGGGGAGTGGGTGGGCAGACACGCTTCGACAGAGCACAAACAAGCTGGTGGCAATGCCACCTCCTCCCCAGGGTTGGCTGCAGCCTCAATGGAATTCACAACCCGAGGAGCCAGGCTGGCCCCACGCCCAGGACCAGCTGAGGCTGAGCTCCCCTGGGGGCCGGGCAGCCAGTCACACTGGCCGAGGGCCAGCAGGGAGTGGAGGAAGAGCCTGGGACAAGGGTCAGAGGACCTGGCTGCGGGCTTTAGGCGGGTCTCATGTCTCATGACCTCTCTGAGCCTTTGTTTTCCTCGCCTGAATAATGGGCAAACGACCTCTGCCTGGCAGAATTACTGGGTGAATTCACTGAAATCATAAACGCTCTGAGCCCAGCTGCCGCGGGGTGTGGCTCACATGGAGGGTGGGATGCCTGGGCTGTGGCCCTCGGCCCCGGGTCCCAGAGACAGGAACAGGGGGCTCCGGGTTGAAAACAGCACCACTCCCGAGCTGCAGCAGGCTCGGCTCGAAGCCACTGTCCTCGGCTCCGGGGGAAAGGTTCACTGGGGACAGGCAAGTGTGCAAGGGAAAGAAAAACACAGGGACTGTCTGGGAACTAATTAGACCCGGGAGGAAACTCCTGGGGCTTCAAAGCCTGCCTTTCGTGGGGGTGGGGACCGAGGGTGGGCGCTGGGGGCGGTGGAGGGGGCCCAGGGACCGCGCCCCCGCCCCTGGAGAACACTCACCCACCCCCTGCTCGTGCACTCCTCACTCATTCTCTGCCTGCTCCCTGCCGCAGGTCAGGGACATTCAGGACATGGGGGTCATTCGGAGGAGGAAGCCTGGGACCCAGAGAGGAGAGACGGGTCACTGAGCCCGTGGAGTTAGGGCAAGCCCCCTAGAGCTGTGTTGTCCTGGGCCTCGATGGGGGAGGGGAGGGACAGGGGCCGGGGGACACTGAGGAGCATGTGAGCTCAGGGGAGCAGAGCTGAGGGACAGAGGGACAGCGGCTCTCCGTGGGACCCAGACAGACATCCAGCACCTGAGGGCGTGGCTGAGACGTTGCCGTCTGGCGGGCACAGCCCGGGACCTCGTGGTCATCTAGGTCGTCCTCAGGTCACAGCTAGCCATTGGGTGACCGGGGAGTCTTCTGGTGGCAAGGGGCAATGGGAGAAGGGATAGGGACCTTGGAACTGGGTCACAGTGGGGCTCTGCTCGTTGTGCTGGAGGGACCACGGGGTGCAGCCAGGCAGGAGTGCGCTGCGTAGCTGCAGGGAGGCCGGACACGCTGTGTGACCTTTGTCAGCGACAGCCCGGCAGTACCAAGTGGGCCTACAGGCTGTCTGGGCCTCAGCTGCCCACTTGCTCCATGGCAGGCGTGACCGTGGAGAGTGGGCACAGTGTGTCCCCGTCGGGGTCTGCGCTGTCCCCCGGACCCCTGGGAGCTCTTTCCCGCGGGGACGTTGCAGGGGGAGACCTCAGCCCCATGTCTCTCTCTCTCCTTCCTCTTCCGGGAGGCACCCCGGGACCCCCGGGAGCTCTTTCCTGCGGGGACCTTGGAGGGGGGACCCCAGCCCCATGTCTCTCTCTCTCTCCTTCCTCTTCCGGGAGGCACCCCGGGACCCCCGGGAGCTCTTTCCCGTGGGGACGGTGCAGGGGGAGACCCCAGCCCCATGTCTCTCTCTCCTTCCTCTTCCAGGAGGCACCCCGGGACCCCCGGGAGCTCTTTCCCGTGGGGACGTTGCAGGGGGAGACCCCAGCCCCATGTCTCTCTCTCTCTCCTTCCTCTTCCGGGAGGCACCTCAGGACACCTGGCCTGGTGGCTTTTCTGTGTCAAGTTCCTCTCGACTAAATAGTCCAGGGGCCTGTGGATTAGTTTATTTTTGGAAAAAAAAAAAAATGCTAACAGCTGAATCTGGTCGAGACTGTCTGTTGACTTCACAACTCTGGCTGGAGGACAGGATGGGGGTGGGGGTTGTCCAAACCCCCAAATAAACAAACAGTCCGCTTCCCAGCCAGCCGTGGGGCCGAGGTTTCCATGTGGAAAGTGGCGGTGGGAACCGAGCCCTCCCTCCCCACTGATTCACGGGGTGAATCATCTGTGTGTGGGGGGGAGGAGGACCGGGAGCCAGGCCCTGCCCCCACCCCAGGCCCCCACCACCGTGGGCTTAAAGAGACAGGACCCCGCCACCAGCCGGCTGACCCGGGAGCCCTGAGAGCTGCTCCAGGTCCTGTCCCCATCCTCCCCCCCAACAACCTCCACGTCCAGCCTCAGTTTCCTGGGCTGTAACCTGGGCCACGATGCCTCCCTTGGGAGTTTGCTTCTGCCAGACGTGGCTGGTAGGCTTGCCGACGGCCTGGGTGGCGGTGTTTGCAGGCTGGCCGTGTGCTGCGTCCGAAGCGGTCGAGGGGGCGTCCTTGTCCTCCCTCCCCCCTTCCTTCCTCCCCTTTCCCTCCCGTCCTGCTCAATGTCTTTGGAGGCGTCCGTCCCTTAGGCTCCCCTGTGCTGCTTACCACCTGTCTCAGTCCCGAAGGAGCAGGTGCCCGGGCGGGAGGTGAGCCTGCTCTCTTCTCCCAGGGTCGTCTGCGGCCCCTCCGCTGCCCGGACCCTGCCCGCTGGACGTGGACGCGGAGGGGGTGCTCAGGCCCCGCCCCCAGCCCTCCGCCAGGCCATCCGCGTTCCCTTTGCTACATTTCTAAGCTGCTGCGTATGTTCGCCCGCGTAGGGAATTCGGGAAGGCCACGAAAGACAAAATCGCTCAGAACTGCCCCTGCCTCCGGAGAGCCACCGCGATTTATTCTGATGTGTTTCCTGCTGGTCTTCTCCTTCTGGGTATTTTACTGAGGGTAGTTGTTGTTATTATTATTATTATTATTATTAATCAGCACGTATAAAATGGAGTGTCAGCTGTTCTAAGTGATCTCCGGACGCCAGGTCAGGACGTCAGCCAGAACGGCACGTGGGCTCCCTGGCCCTGGGGTGGAAAGACATTCCTGAGGGGCTTTTAGCCCTGGCATTGGGTCCCGACACCCGGGACCAGGCCATGTGATCATGTGCCCTTTTCTGATGAGACATGTCATTCCCATGTTACTCACATGGGCCCAGGCCTGGGCCTCCCCTCTGCCACATCCCTGGTCACGCCGTGCTGTGTGTGTGGCTGGTCCCTGGCCTGTACCAGCTCAGGGAGCACACACAGAAGGCACTCGGCATTCACAGGCAGAATACGTGAGAGCCGTGCTCTGGGCGAGGCATTGTGCTGGGGGCCTTGAGCAGGGAGACCTTATTCTGCTGGAGGGCTGCCTGGAGGAGGTGGTATTTGAGCTGTGCCCAGGAAAAGCTGGAGCATCTTGGTAAGGGAGAAGCGGGGAGTGGTCCTTGCAGGTGGAGGCAGAGTGGTGGGTGATGGAGCAGACACTTGGGGTAAGTGGTCCAACAGGTGACACAGTGGGGAAGGGTGACTCCTGGCCTCGCCCACCTGGGGCTGCCCACCCCAGCACCGCACGGTGGGCATGAGCTTCAGGCTGGAATGAGTCGAGCCCTAGTACATGCAGGAGAACAGCAGACCTTGCTAAAACCCCCATCCTCCCCACCAGCCTGGGTTAGAGGTCCTCCAGGGCTCGGGCCATGGGGATCGCCCCGTGGGGAGCATCTTGTCAGAGACAGAACCTGGCCAGGGAGCAGGTTCCGTGGCTGGCTCCTTCGGCCCGGAGGCTAGAGCATGAATACGGTCCCCAGGGCCTCGGGGCAGGCAGACAGAGCCAGGCTGCTCTGACGGGCAGCTTCACCCCCAGAGTCCCCGGGAGGATCGGGATCCCGCAAGGAAGTGAACGTGCCGGGAGCACAGAGTGTTGGCCCAGGCTGGGCTCTGCTTCCGGGCTGGCTGTGAACCTGGCCCCTGGACCGGAGACCCCACCCCGCCTGGACACTTCACCTCCAGAAAGAGGGATCCCAGGCACGGTGACCCCTGGCTGCCCACTGTTTGATCAGTGAGGAGCCAGGCAGTGGCTGGCAATGGGCCCCATTCCCCAGCCTGGCTCTGGCCACCCCAGACAGGCAAGCTTTGATTCAAGCTGACCACAGCAGGCTAGACCCTCTGTGGCCAGTGCCCGTGGGCTGCTTGCAGCAGACATCGAAGGATCAGTGGGGTGGGCCCTCCTTGCCACCCCCTGACCCACAGAGACTGAGACCAACTCTCCCCTGGGGCCTGAGTCCAGATCAGGGCTTAATGGACAGCTGAGGTCTTGCGGGACACTGGGTGGGGGAGGTGAGAGGCCCCTAAGGAAGGGAGCCTGGTTCTCTCACTAGATATGTGTCTTCGGACAAAAGGGTTCCTGTCACTGAGCCTCGATTTCCCCGCTTTGGAGATGGAGGCCCTGCCCTGGCTGCCCCTGAATGGTGGGGCATTAGTCAGGATGTGTGTGTGGGAGGGCTGCATTTTGCCACAAACATTTATGGGCACTACCTGGGCCCGTGCCTGCCCCTGTGGCGGGACTCAGCGTTACCTCCCGCCCTCCGGGCAGCCCGGAGCCCAGAGCCGGGTTTTCTCTGGACTCGGTCAGTCCCTGAGGTCATTAGGAGAGAGAGCAGCTACCACCGTGGACTTCACAGGCCTGGCTCTACTTCCCTCGCCAACATCAGGGTGGCCCGGGGGACGGGGGCGTCACCTGAGTGGGAGACTCCACAGTACACATCCAGTTCACACCTCGTTCCCACAGGGGGGGGGGAGGCAGGGGAGGTCTTCAGTCTCATTTCCAGACAAGGACTCAAGGCCCAGAGAGGGGAAGTGATTTGCCTGAAGGCGCACAGCTGGAAAGTGGCGGTGCTGTGCCAAGCGCAGCGTGCTGAGAGCACAGCCCAGCGCTCCTTCCGGACCCCAGGACCACGGAGAGCAGTGCTGGGCAGCTCGGGTTCCAGATAGCGCCCGGCTCTGGCAGGGACCTGGGGGACCTCGGCACTCGCCAGAGCAGGGGGACCAAGGGTCTGGGCCTCGTGCCACCGACAGGCCTCCAGCCTGTGGTCCCGGCAGGCGGCAACCCCGCTGCTGACGGCAGCAGAAACCTGAGCCAGGGGAGGTTCCAGAGAAGTCTGTGGACCGCCTGGCAAGTCACGGCGGATGCAGCCAAGTTAAATGCCGATGGGGGACCCGGAGTGACCCAGGAGGAGCCCACACGGTGGTCAGCGGGGGCCGCTCAGGGCAGAAGACCCCAGGGCTCTCTGTACCTTTAGGCAGTCAGGACACTAGCCCAAGGCCTGGCAGGACGGGCCAGGGCTGGCAGAGGGAGCGGAGGCCTCCTTGTGCCAGGGCATTGCTGTCTATGACAGAAAGTGCGAGGGCCCAGGGGGACTAACCCAGATACAGATTGAGTGGCACATCCCTGCTGTGCAGCCCAGAGCAAGTGTCCTAACCTCTCTGAACCTCCTGGCTGGCCTGGCAGCATCCAGTGAGGTGATGTGAGGAAGGTCAGCATGAACAATTCTTGGGGTGAGCCTGCCTCAGTGTCTGAGTGTCACTGTGCTGCTGAGTGTGGGGTGTCTTCAAAGGGCTCTGAACCCGGTGAGGGTTGGGGTCTCGGGTGGGCCGTCTTCCTCCTTCACCCTGGGCAGGTTCTGGGCTGTGTCTGGACTTCACTAATGCACCGGGTTCTTCCTGCCAGTGTAGGTCTCCACCAGCTGACCAGCCCGCGGTACAAGTTCAACTTCATTGCCGACGTGGTGGAGAAGATCGCGCCGGCCGTGGTCCACATAGAGCTCTTCCTGAGGTGTGTGACGCCCCGCCCCCTTCCCCAGCCCCCCCCATCGGCCACATAGAGCTCTTCCTGAGGTGTGTGACGCCCCTCCCCCCTTCCCCAGCCCCCCCCATCGGCCACATAGAGCTCTTCCTGAGGTGTGTGACGCCCCTCCCCCCTTCCCCAGCCCCCCCCATCGGCCACATAGAGCTCTTCCTGAGGTGTGTGACGCCCCTCCCCCCTTCCCCAGCCCCCCCCCATCGGCCACATAGAGCTCTTCCTGAGGTGTGTGACGCCCCCCCTTCCCCAGCCCCCCCCATCGGCCACATAGAGCTCTTCCTGAGGTGTGTGACGCCCCTCCCTCCTTCCCCAGCCCCCCCCATCGGCCACATAGAGCTCTTCCTGAGGTGTGTGACGCCCCTCCCCCCTTCCCCAGCCCCCCCCATCGGCCACATAGAGCTCTTCCTGAGGTGTGTGACGCCCCTCCCCCCTTCCCCAGCCCCCCCCATCGGCCACATAGAGCTCTTCCTGAGGTGTGTGACGCCCCTCCCTCCTTCCCCAGCCCCCCCCATCGGCCACATAGAGCTCTTCCTGAGGTGTGTGACGCCCCGCCCCCTTCCCCAGCCCCCCCCCCACATCGGCCAGGGCCCGAGGAGACTCCCATCCAGCACGGGGCGGAGCTTAGTTAGGGTCAGATGAGCCGCACCCAGACTCCCGGCTGCTGTGTGTCCATGGGAAGGACGTGCCCCTGTCTGACTGTGATCCCCGCACCTGGGGAGACGGACGGCAACCTCGCACCTCGCACCTCGCAGAGCTGCAGGCACTCTGCCGGGGCCCGTGGGCAGCGTCTGGGGTTTTCTTGTCCTTCAGCCCGTTTTGCTGAGTGGCTCCTGCGTGTTGCTATTCCGGTGGAGGGGGCATGTGGTACGAAGACTAGGTAATGAATCGCCGGGATACTCGGCCCCAGCCCAGGGTCCCCTGCTCACTAGGAGCCCTGGTCACTGGCTGTCACTGACCCGTCTCCAGAGGGCAGGAACTGTGCTCACCACCAATAGGTGCTCCATGGGGGCCAGTGGACAAAGGGCCACGAGCCCAGCCACGTCCTCGACACCTCCCCTGGCGCCCCGCCCTGCGGTGGCTGCTCTGCCTGCCTTTCTCAAGCAGTCCTGGTGCGGGCCCACCTCTCGGATGAGAGAGCCAGGCGCCCTTGGGACCCCCCCACCCCCGAGAGCCAGGCCCAGGCCGCCCCTCAGTGCTAGTAGACAGTGTGCATGTGCCCTGCCTGCACCCCAAGGCCCTTCCGCTCTCTCGCCCGTGGCATCTTCCCGTGACCCTCCCGGGCAGGCTGCCGGTGCCCACTGCCTGCCCGCAGAAGCAGAGGCCAGCCGGCTCCCCCAGGCTCCCGACCTGCTGAACACAGGGGGCGGGTGTGGCCTCTGAGCTGAGCCCGGCTCTCTGCGGCTCTCTGACCTCTCACTGCCCTTTTGGTGGGGTCCCAGACCCTGAGACCTGTCATTGAGGAAACTACCACTGGACATGCTAAGTGGCACTTGTGCTGAGTCCCTGGCCTGCAGGTGGCTTGGACTGGGGCCACGCCTCGCCAAAGGCCCGGGGCACCAGGCCCTGAGCCAGCTAATTGCTGACTGCAGCCCAGCCGGGCAGGCGGCAGTAGGTATCCATGTCACCCTCAGAGGCTGATGTCCGAGGGGCGGGTGGGTGAGGCCCAGGGTGCTGAGATCCCAGACACGGATGAGATGGTCACCAAGCAGGGGAAGCCTCCGCTGTGACCCCTGACCCAGACGAGGAGGCCCCTGGGCTGCTGCGCGGCCCCTTCTACGGACAAGAGCCAAATCTTATCCATGTCAGGATGGGCGCAGGCCGGGCGCATCCAGGGGTGCTCGGGTGTGGCCCCTGCCCAGGGCACACACCGAGCTGGGTGGACACATGCTGCGGTCACCTTAGAGAGGCCGAGTACCCAGGATGCCAGCTTCAAATCCCTGCTCTGCCCTTTGCCCGCCTGACCCTGTGGGCCTCAGTTTCCCCACCTGTGAACTGGAGACCTATCTCCCTCGTAGGGTACCTACCAGGAGGAGCCGCGGCCATGGGTCCTGTCCGGCCCAGAGACTCACTTCCCTGGGAACCTCGTAGGGTACCTACCAGGAGGAGCCGCGGCCATGGGTCCTGTCCGGCCCAGAGACTCACTTCCCTGGGAACCTCGTAGGGTACCTACCAGGAGGAGCCATGGCCATGGGTCCTGTCCGGCCCAGAGACTCACTTCCCTGGGAACCTCGTAGGGTTCCTACCAGGAGGAGCCGTGGCCATGGGTCCTGTCCGGCCCAGAGACTCACTTCCCTGGGAACCTCGTAGGGTACCTACCAGGAGGAGCCGTGGCCATGGGTCCTGTCCGGCCCAGAGACTCACTTCCCTGGGAACCTCGTAGGGTTCCTACCAGGAGGAGCCGTGGCCATGGGTCCTGTCCGGCCCAGAGACTCACTTCCCTAGGAAATTCCCACCCTCCTTTCTCGTGCACAGTTTTGGGCCCACTCAAGTCTGCAAAGCCACCTCTCGTCCCAAGTACCTGCTGCCTCCAGGTCTCTGGGGACCCTAGGGGACACCCGCCCTGGAGAAGGTCCTGAGCATTCTGCCTCCCATTCTGGGATGGGGCTGTGATGCCTACTCAGGGGGCTCTGGGAGGGCTGGGCATGGTCACCCACCCGTGAATGCTGATCTCAGAGCCCACACCAGCTGCACTGCCCATGTGGTCCCCTGTGACAGAGGCACCCGGTGAGGCCAGGCACTGACTTGTGCCCCTGAGACCCGCTCTGCCATGTCTAGCGCTCCTTGTCCCCTGTGTCCTCAGAAGGACAGTGAGGGCCTGCCATTCACACCGGCTGGCTCGCCATTTGGGGCTTCCGGGCAGCTGGCCGGAGGGTAGGGGCCAGAGGGAGGTGGGAGCACATCCCCCCACCTCGGGGCTCGCCCTCTCTCTGCATAGACAGAGCGGGGACGCTAAATTCCCTGGGGACCCACTTGTGACCGTCCCAGGGGTGGTTGTGTGCGTGCGTTAGTGCATTTTCCCTCTGCCAGGAACAGCTGTTTGTTGAGCGACTAGCTGGCTCCAGGTGTAATAGGCACCAGGTGCCTCTGCTGAGCTGAGCAAATGTTGTTATCCCATTTCTTGGATGGGGAGACTGAGGCTCACTGAGGTTAACGACCTGCCCACGGTCAGGCAGATAAGTGGGGAGTGGACCTGAGATTAGCATCCTGGTCCGTCTGGCTCCGGTGTGGTCAGAGCAGCGAGTGTCTGCAGTGTTATCATGGGGCTGACTTTTACGGCCTCATGTCTTAGAGGTCTTTGCCCGCTCTTTAGGGCTGTAAGACTTAGTGGCCTGGCCAAGGCCACAGCCAGTAAGTGGCAGAGCCAGGATTTGGACTTGGGTGTGGGAGAGCCCCCCAAACTTGTGTCCTTCCCCCTACAGGGGCTTCGCTGTCCCTGTGGCAGACCCCTGCTCCCAGGCTCTGGCCCTCAAATGCCCGTTCTGTCCACCCCCCGCCCCCGCAGACACCCGCTGTTCGGCCGCAATGTGCCCCTCTCCAGCGGCTCCGGCTTCATCATGTCGGAGGCCGGCCTGATCGTCACCAACGCCCACGTGGTGACCAGCAGCAACGCCGTCTCCGGCCGGCAGCAGCTCAAGGTGCAGCTGCAGAGCGGTGACACCTATGAGGCCACCATCAAAGACATCGACAAGAAGTCGGACATCGCCACCATCAAGATCCACCCCAAAGTGAGGGAGTGGGCGGAGGGGGCGGGCGGGGCTGGCGGGCGGGGTGGGGGTGGGGGGCCTTGGAGACGCCAGAGCTCAGAGGCTTGGCATCCCGACCTTCCCACGGACCGTTGGAGGAACTGAGGCCAAGGGACCGGCCATCTGTCCCGTCACGGGTCAAGTCAGAGGAGAGCGAGGCTGCTGCCTGCTGGCCGCGGTCTCCGCCACACAGGGGTCCTCTGAGGGCCAGGAGCACGGCGTCCCTCCGGGGCCCCTCCTCCAAAGGTGCAGCTGTGCCGTGGGTGTGACGGAGCCTGGTGGGAGCAGTTGGGACATGTGTCCTCTCCCCTGCCCCCACTTTGGTCCCCCAGCTGCTATGAAAAAGGCCTCCTTAAAGAAAAAGTGTCTGAGGTGACATGGCAAACAGTGAAAGGGGGGCTCTACCGCGGGGGAAGAAAGACAGAGGCCGGGTGTCATCGGCAGTCCGGAGGGTCCGTGGTGTGGGGTCCTGTCCCCTCCGCCCCCAAAGCTACAGTGAGGTCCCTGTCATCTGGGTGTGGACGGCTCCACGGTCTTCTTTTATTTTTTCTCCGTGGGAGTCACTTAGTGGAGATGGGCAAGCGGGGTGTCCCCACCCGGCACAGCCAGGGGACATGGGAAGTGGCTTTAAAAACACGGCACGGCTGCACGTCCGCAGGGTGAGGGGCACCTTGCATGAAAAAGAACCGATGTTGTGGGGTGTCCGTGCGCAGGGGGGATGACCGAGCTGGGTGGGGTCGCTTTATCTCTCGGGTCCTCAGTTTCCTCAGGTGTCTACACCGGGAGGTTGGGCGGAGCTGGGTCAAGGATTCCATCACTGGGGCCCCAGGTCCTCAGCCAGGCCGGGGACTCCCGTAGATCTTGTGAGCGTGCACAGCGTTTGTGTGTGGTGCACTTTCCAAAGCTTCCGGCAGGTGTGCAGAGGACCTGTGACCAACCAATGGGCCCGAGGGCCTCGGAGGCTGGGCCTCGCTGGCCCTCTGTGCGTCCTCCCCAGGATGGAGGAGGTGGCCCCCTGTGGTCAGGGGCGGAGCTGAGCTTCCGCTCCATGGACGGCAGCTTGGGTCTCTTCTGGGGGCTGTGGTCCCCACCAAAGGCGGACAGCTGAGCCTCCCCCTGTGTCGTCCCCTTCCCCTCCACCCCTCCACCCCCAGAAAAAGCTCCCGGCGCTGCTGCTGGGCAGCTCGGCCGACCTGCGGCCCGGCGAGTTTGTGGTGGCCATCGGCAGCCCCTTCGCCCTGCAGAACACCGTGACCACGGGCATCGTCAGCACGGCCCAGCGCGACGGCAAGGAGCTGGGCCTCCGGGACTCGGACATGGACTACATCCAGACGGACGCCATCATCAACGTGAGTCCCCTCAGCCGTCTTTCGCGGGGCTTGTCCCCCCGTCCCCAGCACCCACCACCCCGTCACTTGCTAGAGAGTCCCCGTGGTGCAGGTCTGCCCCCAGAGTTAGAGGCTGCTGCCCCGATTGGGGACAGCCCTTCAGGATGTAGAGGCACAGCCACGCCCCCGAATTATCTTTGCCCAAATTGCGTGCCCCGGTCGGCGTTTATTGCGAGCAGTATGTTGGACGGCCCGTGTGCCCTCCCAAAGCGCTTCGCCCAGACGCCCAGCGCCTGCCTCTCCGGGTGAGCTGGAAACGTGCGTCTTGGTCAAGGCTCCGCCTGTCCCACTCTGCGGCCGCCCCGTGCTGCCCGGCTGGCGAACGGCAGAAACGCAGAGCTGGGTCTCGAATGAGCCTGGAGGTTTGGGCGAGGGCACTGCCCAGACCCCACCATCGGACGGCTGTCCACTGGGTCTCTGTGGGCCTCCGCATTCCTACCTGTGAAACGGGGGATGGTGGTGAGGCCTCGGGGGGGGGGGGTAGAATTTGGCCACGTCCCAGTGCTGGTGGGACGAGGAAGCCTCGGGAATGCTCGGTGTTCGGATAGAGCGCTAGGCTCCACTCACGTTGCGCTTTCTCTCCCTGCAGTACGGGAACTCCGGGGGACCACTGGTGAACCTGGTGAGTGTCCCCCAGGGCAGGCCTCTAGTTTTCTGGGGCTCTGAGCATGGGGGGGGCACAGCCTCGAGGCGCAGCTGGGCTGCAGGCCCAGAGGACGCGACACAGAGGGCGTGCTTCCCTGGGCCACCGAGTCCCCAGGAAAGCGGGGTGGCTGCCGGAGGAATAAGGGTCACCCGAGAGCAGCATGGGATCCCCGTGTCTTGACAACGGATGGACCTTCACCCCAAGAAGCTGTCAGGCTTTCAGCAGGGTCCAGCCCGTCCCGCCGGTGTGGGCAGGCTTCAAGCCGGAGGCCAGGAGGCAGTGAGGATGGGCAGACGGGGCCGATGAGAGAACTCCCCTCAGGTCCCCCCACACTGAGAGCTCCTGGGGACCGGGCGGGGCCGTGCGCTCAGGGGACCAGCCCCGTCAGGTGTGCCTTGACCCAAAGTTCTGCCCAGAGGGGGCCCTGGAGGGCTGGCCAGGATGTCACTCCTGTGATGGGCAGGAGCGCTGGCCCAGGGGTCGGTGTACAAGGCTGTGGGGAGTGTGCAGTCCTAGGAGTGTGCAGTCCTAGGAGTGTGCGGTCCTAGGAGTGTGCGGTCCTAGGAGTGTGCGGTCCTAGGAGTGTGCGGTCCTAGGAGTGTGCGGTCCTAGGAGTGTGCGGTCCTGGAGTGTGCGGTCCTAGGAGTGTGCGGTCCTAGGAGTGTGCGGTCCTGGAGTGTGCGGTCCTGGAGTGTGCGGTCCTGGAGTGTGCGGTCCTGGAGTGTGCGGTCCTGGAGTGTGCGGTCCTAGGAGTGTGCGGTCCTAGGAGTGTGCGGTCCTAGGAGTGTGCGGTCCTAGGAGTGTGCGGTCCTGGAGTGTGCGGTCCTGGAGTGTGCGGTCCTAGCAGTGTGCGGTCCTAGGAGTGTGCGGTCCTAGGAGTGTGCGGTCCTAGGAGTGTGTGGTCCTAGGAGTGTGCGGTCCTAGGAGTGTGCGGTCCTAGGAGTGTGCGGTCCTAGGAGTGTGCGGTCCTAGGAGTGTGCGGTCCTAGCAGTGTGCGGTCCTAGGAGTGTGCGGTCCTAGGAGTGTGCGGTCCTAGGAGTGTGCGGTCCTAGGAGTGTGCGGTCCTAGCAGTGTGCGGTCCTAGCAGTGTGCGGTCCTAGGAGTGTGCGGTCCTAGGAGTGTGCGGTCCTAGGAGTGTGCGGTCCTGGAGTGTGCGGTCCTGGGAGTGTGCGGTCCTGGGAGTGTGCGGTCCTGGGAGTGTGCGGTCCTGGGAGTGTGCGGTCCTGGGAGTGTGCGGTCCTGGGAGTGTGTGGTCCTGGGAGTGTGCGGTCCTGGGAGTGTGCGGTCCTCGCAGTGTGCGGTCCTAGGAGTGTGTGGTCCTGGAGTGTGCGGTCCTAGGAGTGTGCGGTCCTAGGAGTGTGCGGTCCTAGGAGTGTGTGGTCCTGGAGTGTGCGGTCCTAGGAGTGTGCGGTCCTAGGAGTGTGCGGTCCTGGAGTGTGCGGTCCTAGGAGTGTGCGGTCCTAGGAGTGTGCGGTCCTGGAGTGTGCGGTCCTAGGAGTGTGCGGTCCTAGGAGTGTGCGGTCCTAGGAGTGTGCGGTCCTGGAGTGTGCGGTCCTAGGAGTGTGCGGTCCTAGGAGTGTGCGGTCCTGGAGTGTGCGGTCCTAGGAGTGTGTGGTCCTAGGAGTGTGTGGTCCTAGGAGTGTGTAGTCCTAGGAGTGTGTAGTCCTAGGAGTGTGCGGTCCTAGGAGTGTGCAGTCCTAGGAGTGTGTAGTCCTAGGAGTGTGTAGTCCTAGGAGTGTGCGGTCCTAGGAGTGTGCAGTCCTAGGAGTGTGCGGTCCTAGCAGTGTGTAGTCCTAGGAGTGTGTAGTCCTAGGAGTGTGTAGTCCTAGGAGTGTGTAGTCCTAGGAGTGTGTGGTCCTAGGAGTGTGCAGTCCTAGGAGTGTGCAGTCCTAGGAGTGTGTAGTCCTAGGAGTGTGTAGTCCTAGGAGTGTGTAGTCCTAGGAGTGTGCGGTCCTAGCAGTGTGCGGTCCTAGGAGTGTGTGGTCCTAGGAGTGTGTGGTCCTAGGAGTGTGCGGTCCTAGGAGTGTGCAGTCCTAGGAGTGTGCAGTCCTAGGAGTGTGTAGTCCCTGCTGGCCAGGGCAGAGCAGGCCTGAGGCACCGGCCTGGTGGGGGTCCGGGCAGGGTCAGGGTGGGAGGCCAGCTCCAAACGGATGGAGGAACAAGAGAGTGGGGGACACTGCAGAGCTCCCCTGGCCCCCACTTGCCCACTCTGCTTCCAGAAGGAAGGGAGAGAGGAGGCCCTGTCCCCATGGTCCTTTTCACATCCCTCTCTCGGCTCCGGGCCCTCAGAACACCGCTCGGGGGTGTCCGGGTCAGTGGCCACTGCGTGCAAAGGGCAGTCACATGCCCCAACAAGGGAGGAGGGCTCAGGTGTGAGGAGGAGGGTGAGAGAGCTGGCAGTCCCTGGGCCGGACGTGAGTCCAAGAGCACCCATCCCTCCGAGGTGACAGCTGCCCCAGGAGGTCCTCCAGCTGGGCCTGGCGCCAGGGCCGCACTGGTGCCCTGGACGTGGTGCTCTGCAGCTGAGGGCAGTGGCCGCTTGGGCGCCCAGCGTGATCACCCTCCCTGGTCTCCCCTCACCCAGGACGGCGAGGTCATTGGCATCAACACGCTCAAGGTCGCAGCTGGCATCTCCTTCGCCATTCCCTCGGACCGCATCACGCGCTTCCTCACGGAGTTCCAGGATAAGCACGTGAAAGGTAGAGGGCACCCCAGGGGCTGGCTGAGGCCAGGGACACTGCCAGGGCTCAGGACCCTCAGCTTCCAGTGGGGACCAACCTGTCCTTCAGTGCTCTGTGTCCTTGCTCAGTCCCACTGGTCCCAAGGTCCTGAGACCCTGGGGTAGCTCAGTCTCAGCCTCTCTGATCTTCCTCTGCCTCCTCACTTCATGAGCACATTCACACCCACCCCTCAGACCACCTGGAATCTCTGACCCTGCCTCCTACCTCCAACCGCTTGGGCTCCCGGACTCCCCTTGTCTGGGCTGCTCCACAGTTGTCAGAACTTGGCGCTTTCATCCATCCATCTGTCCATCCGTCCATCCGTCCATCCATCCATCCACCCACCTATCCACCCATCTATCATCCATCCACACATCCATCCATCCATTCATCCATCCATCCATCCACCCATCCATCATCCATCCACACATCCATCCATCCATCTGTCCATCCGTCCATCCATCCATCCACCCACCTATCCACCCATCCATCATCCATCCACACATCCATCCATCCATCCACCCATCCATCATCCATCCACACATCCATCCATCCATTCACCCATCCATCCATCCATCCACCCACCTATCTACCCATCCATCATCCATCCACACATCCATCCACCCATTTATCCATCCATCCATCCATCCACCCACCCACCTATCTACCCATCCATCATCCATCCACACATCCATCCACCCATTCATCCATCCATCCATCCATCCATCCATCCACCCACCCATCCATCCATCCATCCATCCACCCTTCCTACTATCCATCCGCCTGTCCCTAACTACTTCCTCCTTCTGTCCTCTGGCCATGCAGATTTAGGTATGGCACTCTGTACTCCAGGTGAGTGGAGCCCGAGCCCCTGACCCTTGGAAGTCACCTTCCTCTTAGCCTCCATCTCCTCACCCCCCTCCGCACAGGGATGTCCTGCCCACCCTGCCCGCTCGTAGATGGCCATGAACATCTCTCTGGGAGCGGCCTCAATGGGCACAGGTGACTCTCCCTAGTGAGGGCATCCTAAAGTCAGTGGTCACAGACGCTGTCCAGAGAAGGGTCACCCTTCTGATCTCGGGACCTTTTCTGGTGACCTCTGCCTTCCCACCTTTCTTTTCAGCCCAATTAGCTTCTCCCCCTGCCGTCTTGTCTGCATGCTCAGCTCCCGGCCGAGCTGGCCACACCTGAGCAGCCCCGATCCTCACCCCTTCAAACTCCTTCCCTGTCTCCTCCCAGCCCTCCCGCCAGCAGTTCACTGAGAGCAGGGGGCTTCTGCATGCCTGCCCCCTCCTGCTCCCCTCCGCCAGCCAGGACCAGTGCCGTGAGGACGGGTCCCACGAAGAGCTGCTGTCGAGGACTCTGGTCCAGCGGTGTCCCTTATGTGAAGATAGCCTGTTGCCAGGCAGAGCCAGATCTGTTGGTCAGAGGGGCGTCTAACCTCTGGAGCCCTTTCCCCCTGGGCTTCTCAGAAGCTCAGAACGTGGTCCAGGGCTGCGCCTTGGCGACCCTCTCAGCCTCAGTGCCTTCTCTAACAACTGAGCCTTCCCCGGGTAATCACCTCCTGCTCCGGGAGGGGCCTTTGACTGTGGCCACCTTCCTGGAAGCTGGTGGGACTGCACTTTGCACACATTCGGCTGGGAGGTGGCAAGTTCTTTGGAAACGGGGTGACAGCATCCTCTCTCTTCCTGCCTCTCCTCCTCTTCTCTCTCAGACGGGAACCCACCAGGGGCCAGGGTTCACTCCTTTCTTGTACAGGTCACCCCTGTCCGCCCCGACCTCAACCCAGGCCCCTAGGAAGCATTCCCCCCACCCCCAGAGCTGTCCTCTCTGCCAGGACATGTGCACTCCTGGAAGAGCCCAGTAAATCTTAACCGAATGACCGCATCTAGAATTTAAAATCATCTGGTGTTCCCTTTTGCTTTTTTTTTTTTTTTTAAATCAAATCATGCAAACCCAGCTAAAGTTCTTTTAAAACAAACCATCTTCTAGCCCTGGCCGGATAGCTTGGTTGGTTAGAGCGTCATCCTAAAGTGTGGACGTTTCACATTCTATCCCTGGTCAGGACACAGGAACAGCTTGACGTTCCTGTCTCTCTCTCTCTCTCAAATTGATAAAATAAACATTTTAAAAAAACACCTTAAAAAAATAAAACAAACCATCTTTTTATTAAATCACGGAAACCTCAGTTAAGATTCCCCACTTGTTCCCATCTCGGGGTCGGGGTCCAGAAGTCTCGGGGGGCTTTCAGGGTAAAAGGGACCATCCTGCTGGTTCCGGGGCTGCACCTTAGGACTAGAGCGCACCCCGAGGGGGTGTTGGCGTGAATGGAACCGGCTGGCTAGGGGAGTCCACCCCCACTGTGAACTGTGGGAGACGGCTCCTCAGGGTTCCCCTGCGGCCTGGGGGGCGGAGGGCCTCCTTCACCCCCTGGAGGAACCGGTCTCTAATGGGGGGTGGGCCGGGAAGAAGGGGTCTGGGTGAGCATTCTCGGTCTCATGGTCACAGCAGTCAGAGTCCTGAATGCTTCCCAAGCAGAGGAGGGTGCAGGAGGGCCTGGGAGGGACCTGTGTCTGGAGCCCAGAGGACCCGGCGCTTGGTGGGGGCTCTGCCCGCCTCTCCCGCGGTCCCCGCTTCAAGGTGTCGGGGGCTTTCCTGTCCTGGAAGCCGAGAGCAGTCGAGGCTCCTCCCCACCCTGCGGCTGGGATGCCGCCCCCCAGCTTTCTCATCTGCAGTGGGTCTAGGTCGAGGCCCCTCCCCGCCCTGTGGCTGGGGTGCCGCCCCCCAGCTTTCTCATCTGCACAGTGGGTCTAGGTCGAGGCCCCTCCCCACCCTGCGGCTGGGGTGCCGCCCCCCAGCTTTCTCATCTGCACAGTGGGTCTAGGTCGAGGCCCCTCAGCTTTCTCATCTGCACAGTGGGTCTAGGTCGAGGCTCCTCCCCGCCCTGCGGCTGGGGTGCCGCCCCCCAGCTTTCTCATCTGCAGTGGGTCTAGGTCGAGGCTCCTCCCCACTCTGCAGCTGGGATGCCGCCCCCCAGCTTTCTCATCTGCACAGTGGGTCTAGGTCGAGGCCCCTCCCCGCCCTGCGGCTGGGATGCCGCCCCCCAGCTTTCTCATCTGCACAGTGGGTCTAGGTCGAGGCCCCCCAGCTTTCTCATCTGCACAGTGGGTCTAGGTCGAGGCTCCTCCCCACTCTGCAGCTAGGATGCCGCCCCCCAGCTTTCTCATCTGCACAGTGGGTCTAGGTCGAGGCTCCTCCCCACTCTGCGGCTGGGGTGCCGCCCCCCAGTTTTCTCATCTGCACAGTGGGTCTAGGTCGAGGCTCCTCCCCGCCCTGCGGCTGGGGTGCCGCCCCCCAGCTTTCTCATCTGCACAGTGGGTCTAGGTCGAGGCCCCCCAGCTTTCTCATCTGCACAGTGGGTCTAGGTCGAGGCTCCTCCCCACTCTGCAGCTGGGATGCCGCCCCTCAGCTTTCTCATCTGCACAGTGGGTCTAGGTTCAGGGGCAACAACAGCACTGAGCTGAGCACCTGCTCGGAGCCGTGGGCCCCACGCGTGCAGTCTCTGATCCTGAGCTTCTGCTCTCGAGCGGGACGGGCCCCAGGGCAGAGGGCAGTGATCCCGGGGACCTGGGGGCAGGGAGAGAGGGGGCGCAGGTGAGAGCTTCCATCAGGCTGTGGACGCCGGGGTTCTAAGGGTGCTGGAAGGAGGATATATGCGGTGAGGAGCGGTTGGGTCCGGGTCTGTTCCGAGCTTGAGCCCCAGGACCTGCTGGAAGGAGGGGTGGAGGGTGTGTGAGCAGAGACTCTCCCTCGCTGTTGGTTTTGGTGTTTTACGGAGGTGCGAGTCACGGCCTGTACCGCGAACCCCTTTCAAGTGTACACCCTGTGGCCGCCAGCGCAGTCACCATGGCGCCCTGCAGCGGTCCCCTCCCTCTCACTCCCAAACCTTCAGGCCGGACCACCTCCTCCCCACCCCCACCCCGCTGGTGTCTGTCACCATTACTGAGGTCCCAGCCTCACCTGTCACCATCACTGAGCAGGTCCCAGCCTCACCTTGTGTCCAGTGGTTTCATGACACCTTCAGAAAGAAACGGGTCAGGGCTTCCAACTTCTGTCCACCCGTGTCCAGCGTGGCGTGTCAGACACTCATTGCTTTTCCATTCGAGGTAGGAAGACGCAGGGTTGACAGTCATGTGTCCACTGACCTAGAAATTCGACCAGGCTGCCCGCAGGCCCCCCAGGCCGTGTGTCTGGACAGCCCACCTGTGGGCTGGGCCTGAGGGCAGGGGGCAGGGGGCATGGAGGGGGTTCTGAACCTGCCCAAGGACTCAAATATGAGGGCGCTGGCCTCCGAGGTGGCCCCGGGCTGCCCTCCCGCCTGCCGGGGCGCTGGTCACGCACAAGCACGGGGCACACAGGTTTCTTCCCCTTTCGAAGCGTGACCCTGGGGTTAGAGGGAGCTGCCTCGTGGCCAGTCCCGTGCTAGGAGCAGGATAGCCGGCCGCGGCCCCCATCCAGGGTCCTTCCCCTCTCCCCTAAGACCTCATCCAGAGTCACGGGTTTCAGTGCCTTCTCTCAGTGACTCCTCCCCACACATTTATGTCTCCAGCCGGCCCTCTCCCCGAACTCTAGACCCCATGTGGTTGGTCACCTCTGCTCCCTGGGTGCCCTGTCCCCGTCCCCCTTCTCAGTTACGACCTGTCCTTCTGCATTTCCCAACACCTGCACCCAGCACACCAGCCCTGGGGGCCTCTCCGTGGGGTCTGTCCCTTCTGGACCTGCCCCAGCACGCAGGCCGGCCACCAGGGCCACTCACCTGGGGGACTGCCTCCTCTCTGCTCCAAAGCCACGCCCCCTCCCCCGCCGACCCTCCCCCAGCCCCAGGGCTCCTTGTCCAGCCTCTGCTGGACACCCTCCACTTTCCACCTCCCCTGGGTAAACACCACAGCCGCCCTGGCGCACCGGACCTCCCCCTCCCTGGCCTTGTCTCCCACAGGGGGCCATCCATAATCTCCCCCGGTGAAACGCCTGTTCATCTGTGTTGTCGATTAAAAAAAAAAAAATGAGGAATTGTCTGTCTCCTTATGAAGTTTCCAGAGTTCTCTCTGCTCTCTGGATGGGGGCCCTTTCTCAGATAAACGAATGCAAATATTTTCTCTGGCCTGTGGCTCTTCTCATCCTCTGCACTGCCTCAAAAGGGCAGAAGTTCGGTGAATTCTGCTCAGGTCTGACCTGCCGCCGCCGTGTGAAATGAGTTATGTCCCTGGTGTTGTAGCGAGGAGACCTCGGCTCACTGCCGGTCAGAAAGACACCCCCCCACGTTTTCTCCTAGAAGTTTTTACTGCGGCGAGGGCGGGGTGGGTACATTTTGGATGATGATGCATTTTGAATCTCCATTTTATTTAAATAGTGCAAAGCACGGATCAACGTTCTTGATCGTTTTATTTTTTATTTTCTTTATGTATTTTTTACTTTGGAGATTCGGGTGTTCCGGCAGCACCGTCTGTCGAGGAGACTGTCCTCTCTGCACGGACTTGCTGTTCAGACGTTGTCACAGATAAGACGTGCCCGTCCGTCCCCCGGGTCTCCCGGCCCCTCCTCAGGCCGGCACCTCACTGTCCCGAGCCTGGAACCCGAAGCCAGGCGGGCGGCGGCAGCCCCACCACGACCTTCCGCAAAGTTGGTTCTGGTTCTGATTCTTTGGTTCCTGTGCATCCGGACTTTAGAATCAGCTGTCTAGTCCCAACCCCCAAAGCTTGCTGATAGTTTGATTTGGGGGTGGTGTTGAGTCAATAGTCGCTTTGGGGCGGGGTGGGGGTGGGGGTGGCATTTTGACAATATTGCGTCTTCTGACCCGTGAATCCGGACGATCCCTCCGCCACGTCCGTCTTCTTTGGTTTCTCTCGGCCACGTCCTCTCCTTCTCCATCAGCCTCATACCCGGGTCTTTCAAAAATCTGAGGCTATTCCTGACCTGTGGTGGCGCAGTGGATAAAGCGTCGACCTGGAAATGCTGAGGTCGCCGGTTCGAAACCCTGGGCTTGCCTGGTCAAGGCACATATGGGAGTTGAAGCTTCCAGCTCCTCCACCCCTTCTGTCTCTCCTCTCCTCTCTGTCTCTTCCTCTCCTCTCTAAAATGAATAAATAGAAATTAAAAAATTTTTAAAAATCTGAGGCTATTGCCCAGGGTCTAGCGTTCCGATTTCAATTTCTGATTGTTCGTTACTAGAGTAGTAGCCTGCTACCTTGAGGCCTCATTGGATTCATTCTTGTAGCTTTTTTGTTTGTTTGTTTGTTTGTTTTGCAGATTTCATCAACTTTTCCACATCGAGAATTATTCAGCCTGCGGATAAAGACAGTTTATGTCTTCCTGTCCCATCTGAATGCCTGTTTTTCATTTTATTATTTTTTATTGCATGGCCGGGCCCTCCCATAAAACGCTGAAAAACAGTGCTGAGAATGCACATCCCTGCCTCTTCCCTGATCTTAGGGAGGACCCTTCCATCTGGCGTCATTTGGGATGATGTTGATAAAGGTTTTGCCTAGATTTTTTCTCATTGACAACGTTCCCTCTGATTTCTAGTTTTTATTAGTAGATGTTAGATTTTTTTTTTTTCGGTCAGATTTTTTTTCCCCCCTGCATCTTTTCGTTCATGTGGAAAATTGCATTGGTTACTCTTTGAATGTCAAACCATCCGTGCCTTCCTGGGATAAACCCCACTGGGTTATGATGTGGTCTCCCTTTCTTAGACGGCTGGGTTTGTTCTGCTGAAGGTGATGTACGAGGCGTTGCAGCATCTCCTTGGGGGACAATGGTCCAGCGTCCTTTCCCAGTTTGGGTCTCAGGATGACGAGGTGGGAGGTGGTTTAGGAAGAGCCCCCCTCCCGTGCCTGCCTGCGTCCCCTCTGCCGTCAGCTCCCTGCTGCTCGGAGGCCCCTCTTCCTTGCCAGTCTCCTCCCAGATGGGTGGGGTTTCCCCGTGCCACACAGGTGTCTCACGGTGTAACTCGGGCTCCGTCTCACAAGACCGGCCAGCTGCCTTCAGACGCCAATGAGCAACGCAGGTCCTCACCTGTGCCTTTGACTGGCTGATCAGTGGTACGTCAGGGGTTCCCCGTGACCCCTTCCTGGAGTTTGACCAGTGGTACATCAGGGGTTCCCCGTGACCCCTTCCTGGAGTTTGACCAGTGGTACATCTGGGGTTCCCCGTGACCCCTTCCTGGAGTTTGACCAGTGGTACATCTGGGGTTCCCCGTGATCCCTTCCTGGAGTTTGGCCACTTGCTAGAGCAGCTCACAGAACTCCAGAAAGAGTTTCCTTATCAGATCAGCTGTTTACTATTAAAGGCCACAACTGGGGAACAGCGTGGTGGAAGAGAGGCACAGGACAGGCGGGGGTGGGGCGGAGCGGGGAGCGTCCCTGCCCCTCGGCACATGGCCCTCCGGGCACCTTCTGGTCTTCACCAATGCGGAAGCTCTCCGAACCCGCCCCCTGGGGTTTTTTGGAGGCTTCGCTATGTGGGCCGGGTGGGTTAAGTCACTGGCCACCGGTGATTATTTCTCCCTCTTGCCCCCTCTCCCCTCCCCAGAGGTCAGGGGGTGGGTGGGGCTGAAAGTGCCAGCCCTCTAATCACAGGGTTGGTTCTTCTGACAACCAGCCCCCATCCTGAGGGGCTTTCCAAAAGTCACCTCCCTGATGTTAATTCAAAGGGGCTTGTGGTGAATGACAGAAGCCTGTTCATCCTCCTTGGTCCAGGGGCCATTCCAGAAGCCGGGTGCAGAAGCTGCCCCTTATCGCTCTGAGCTCTTGGGAAATAAAAAAGTGTTAGGAACGGCGGTCAAAGACCGAACTATACCTTGCTTCGTATAAATCACAGTATCGCAGAAGCAGCCACTCATTTTCAGCTTTCTAGAGGAATTTGTGTTGCGTCGATAGTCTTTCTTCTTCAAACATTTGGTAGAATTCTCCTGTGAGATTATTCGGGTCTGGTGTTTCTTTGTGGGAAGATTTTTTTAAAACTATAATTTTAATTTCTTTAATAGCGACAGGGGTAGTCAGATTATTTTTTATCCCCCCCCCCCCCCTTGAGCAAGCTTTGGTCGTTTGGAAAATTATAAGAGTCTGGACATTTTATCTCAGTTGTCAAATTTATTGGTGTCCGGTTGTTCATCACAGTCTTGTTATCCTCTTCATACCTGTAGAACCTGTGGTGATGTCTCCTGTCTCATTCAATTGATAATTGCACCTGTTCTCTTTTTTTTCTTCTTCTTCTCATCAGTCTGGCTAAATAAAGGCTTATCAGTTTTATTGATCTCAAAGAATCAGCTTTCGGTTTTCATTTATTTTCCTTATTGTATTGCTGTCTCCTGTCTCATTGATTTCTACTTTTTATTATTTCCCTTCTCTTGCTGATTTTGGGTTTCATTTCATCTTTTTCTATTTTTTTAAGGTGAAAGCTGAGGTCATCGATTTGAGACTCATTCGTGAGGTCATCTCTTTTCTAATATTCGCACTTTTTTTTTTTTTTTTGTATTTTTTCTGAAACTGGAAACGGGGAGAGACAGTCAGACAGACTCCCGCATGCGCCCGACCGGGATCCACCCGGCACGCCCACCAGGGGCGATGCTCTGCTCATCAAGGGGCGATGCTCTGCCCCTCCAGGGCGTTGCTGTGCTGCGACCAGAGCCACTCTAGCGCCTGGGGCAGAGGCCAAGGAGCCATCCCCAGCGCCCGGGCCATCTTTGCTCCAATGGAGCCTCGGCTGCGGGAGGGGAAGAGAGAGACAGAGAGGAAGGAGAGGGGGAGGGGTGGAGAAGCAGATGGGCGCTTCTCCTATGTGCCCTGGCCGGGAATCGAACCCGGGTCCCCCGCACGCCAGGCCGACACTCTACCACTGAGCCAACCGGCCAGGGCCTAATATTCGCACTTTTAATACTACGATTTCCCTCTAAGTACGGCTTTACCTGCATCCCACAAATTTTGATAGATTGTATTTTTTTATTTTTATTTAATTTAAAATACTGTTTAGTTACCCTCATGGTTCTTTTTCAACTATCAGTTATTTAGAAGTGTATAATTTAGTTTCTAAGTTATTAGGCCTCTTTCTATTACTGATGTCC
Organism: Saccopteryx bilineata; assembly: GCF_036850765.1. Lineage (NCBI taxonomy): Eukaryota > Metazoa > Chordata > Mammalia > Chiroptera > Emballonuridae > Saccopteryx > Saccopteryx bilineata. The sequence continues at coordinate 263,465,994 of NC_089494.1, forward strand.
AGTTTAATTCCCTTGTGGTCTGAGAGTGTACTTCTATAATATGAAATTTTAAAGATGTACTGAGGTTTGTCCTGTGGTTCAGAATATGTAAATGTTATTTACATACAGTAGGACACCAGCTACATCACAGGTTTGAGCAGCGGGGGAGAGAGAGGTGCCATCTTAAGGGGTTGTATGTATAATGCTCCAACCAGAGGGCCTGGCACACAGTTATCTTACTGGGCATTGTGGATTAACATTGTTATTTTGGGGAAAGGCAGGGGAGGTGACAAGTTCAGACCTGAGCAAGGCAAGTTTGGGGAATCTGGGGGAGGGAGGTTGGAGAGGAGCTCTCTGGCCACTGGGTGGTTGGGCAGAGAGCTAGGAGGGAGAGCAGCTGTCAGAGCTGATGTGGTTGGACGGTGCCTGGGGGTGAGGGTGCCACGGAGCCCCTGGATTAAGCCGGGACATCTCCCAGCCTCAAGAGTAGCCCAAGAGGAGAGAGGTGGCCCTGGATGCCTGAGCTCCCGGGAGTCGGGTTGGCTCCAGGCTGCCCCAGCAGGACGGCTTGTGCTGCATTCTGCTCCTGTGGGTGGATGTCCACCCTCGCCCACTCCGCTCACTCCTCAGGGTGGTTCTGACCATGTCCTGCTGTGTTCTGTTTCCAGACTGGAAGAAGCGCTTCATTGGCATACGGATGAGGACCATCACACCCAGGCGAGTATCTGAATGACGCCCCTCTCAGCTGCCCCCAGTGTGGTCCCTGACCCTGGCCCACTCCTGTCCTGCCACCTGCGGGAGCTCCAGTGTGTCAGGCCCACTCAGGCTTCTGGTCCTTTGCCTGCAATACCTCTCTCCCCTTTGCCCAATGGACTTCATCAACTTCCTCAGGACTTCATCAGGTGCCCTCTCCTCCAGGAAGCCTCCTAGATTTAGTTTCCTGTAGCTACCACTGCTAATTCCTATAAATTCAGCTTGAAACGACAGGAAGTTCGTTTTCTTTCAGTTCTGAAAGAAATTCCGAAATCAAGGGATGGGCAGGTCTGTGCTCCCCGGAAGGCTCCAGGGGAGGGTTCTCTCCAGCCTCTCCCAGTGCCTGGGGGTGAGGGTGCCAGTCTGGCGGCTCAGGTGTTTCTTGGATGGCAGCTGCATCCTTGCAATCTCTGCCTCTGACCTCACAGGGCTCCCTTCTCTCCCTGTGTGTCCATTTCCAAACGTCCCTCTTCTTTCTCTTATAAACACAACCACCATCGGCCCTAGGGCCCACCCGCAGACAGGATGACCTCATCTTGAGATCCTCAACCCCTTACATCTGCAAAGAGCCTATTCCCAAACAAGGTCATCTTCTGAGTTTCTGGGTGGCCGTGAATTTTGGGGGAACGCTGTTCTTCCTCCACAGGCTTCTCGAGTGGGGGGGGGGCAGTGTCTCCTCTTAGCATGCACAGCCGTGCTTCCCTCCCCAGCGTCGCACTGGTCCCGTGCTGTTGGAACTCGCCTGATTGCGCCCCCAGCTCCACCCCACTCCCATCCATCCTCCATCTGATCGCCCATCCTTCTACCTTCCATCCTTTCTGTCTCTCATCCACCCTCACACCCCACCCGACTTCCATCTACTCACCGCCCTCCTCGCTCCACACTTCTAACCACCCGCCTTCTCTAGGTTTTGTCTTGAGGATCCCGTGAGGAGTGGGGGACACAGACAAGAGCCAGTGACAATCTGGAGCGGTCAATGGCAGGACAGGGCAGGCTGGGGGCCCGAGGCTCCTCATTTGGCTGGGGTCGTGAAGGGAGGAGGGGGCAGCTTCAGAGGCCCCAAGGAAGACCCTTAACAGCGGTCCTGTCTTTTCAGTTTGGTGGAAGAACTCAAGGCCAACAACCCGGACTTCCCGGAGGTCAGCAGTGGGATTTACGTACAAGAAGTGGTTCCAAACTCACCTTCTCAGAGGTAGGCTCCGCCGGAGGAAGTGGGGAGGTGGGTGGGAGGCAGTCAGACATCCCGGAGGCATGGGACCCTGGGATGGCCGGCTTCACTGACCTCGAGCTTCCTGGCGAGACGTGATGTGAAGTGGCCAGTGGGACAATCTGGCCTGTCCTGTAAGCTAGGGTCCAGGTGGAAAGACACTGTATCCCTTAGGGCAGTGGTCGGCAAACTCATTAGTCCACAGAGCCAAACATCAACAGTGCAACGATTGAAATTTCTTTTGAGAGCCGAATTCTTTAAACTTACACTATATAGGTGGGTACACTCCTTATCGAGGTAGCAGCCACACGTGGTATTTTGTGGAAGAGCCACACTCAAGGGGCCAAAGAGCCACATGTGGCTCACAAGCCGCAGTTTGCCGACCAGGGCCTTAGGGCACTGCCCACGCCTTTCTGTGGCTTGAATGTTCCCTGTCCTCAGGGGGGAGACAGAGCAGAGGGTCACCACCGCTCCCCCCATCCTGGGCTGAGAACCAGCCTGAACCTCGTCAGCCCAGTGCCTGGCCCAGGTCTTTGTTTCCTCATCTGCAAAAGGGACACGCTTCAGCCTCTTCTTTGTACCCCGGGAGACACTGTTACAAGCAACTCTACAGAAAGGTTGAATGTTGCAGCACCATGAGCTGAGGCAGATGTGCAGGGAGGGCTCCACACTGGCAGGAAGGGCTCCACACAGGCCCCTGCCCCTCCTCTGGCTGAGGTCCCCATCGGTGACGTCAGCAGGCTGTGTCAGATCAGCCGTTCTAAACTGTCATTCCGGGACCTGGAGGCAGTCGGCACTGGGGTCTGGGCTGCTCTGAGGGGCAGGGTTGTGGCGTGGAGCGCAGAGGGGCTGCTCCAGAGTGCACGGGACACGAAGCACAGCGATGAGCACGGGGCAGGCACGTTCCAGCCCGCGGCACGCCTGCAGGGAAATGGTTGCAATATTGATCCACGAACCCAGACCCTGGCTCTCTATTCTGGGGTGCCATGCTCCACTGAATTCAGCAGGGGGGTTACCGAGAGCAGCCACGTGCCGGGCACCCCAAGAGTCAGAGAGGTAAGATTGGTGGTGACGGTGACTGCCGATGACCCACGAGGCTGCGTCGTGAACTGGGTGTTCCACAGGCCTCCTCTTCGTGACTCCTCACGGCAGCCAGGGAGGTGCAGGATACTGCTCTCACCCCATTTCACTGGTGGGGAGACTGAGGCTTAGAGGAAGTTACCTCTCCAAGGTCGCAGAGCCAGCCCTTGCGGATCTCGGCACCATCGGCCAGGAATCTGACCACTACCCCACACTGCCTGCCTTCCCTCCGGGCGGCGGGGAAGGTCACGGCGAGCCGGGCTCCAAAGGGCGGCCAGCCCAGCCTCTTCCTCTTCTGCCCAAGTCTTAGTAACCGTGGCGGCTTTGGGGTCAGCTCCCTGGACCTAGCTGTCATGTGCGTAAGCGTGTTCCCAGGCAGGGCTGCAGACGCAGGCAATGAGGATCAGCTGGGCAGAGAACCAGCCCGGGGCGGCCCAGGCAGCCAGGCTGCCGCAGAACGTGAGCCTGCCCCCTTCTGATGTGAGCCTGCCCCCTTCTGACGTGAGCCTGCCCCTTCTGACGTGAGCCTGCCCCTTCTGACGTGAGCCTGCCCCCTTCTGACGTGAGCATGCCCCTTCTGACGTGAGCCTGCCCCCTTCTGACGTGAGCCTGCCCCCTTCTGACGTGAGCCTGCCCCCTTCTGACGTGAGCCTGCCCCTTCTGACGTGAGCCTGCCCCTTCTGACGTGAGCCTGCCCCTTCTGACGTGAGCCTGCCCCCTTCTGACGTGAGCCTGCCCCTTCTGACGTGAGCCTGCCCCTTCTGACGTAGGGAAGAAGTAGCCATTTCCATCTCTCCCCGGGTACAAGTGTCACGTGGTCGAGGCACTGACCTCACCTGTCGAAACGGTGTTTCTCAAGCGATATCCTGAGGGCTGTTCAACCCTCTGGGGTGCCCTGACGGGGGCTCCCAGTCTGGCGGGGAGTGGGCGCTGACCGCGTGTCCCTCCTGTTGGCAGAGGGGGCATCCAAGATGGCGACATCATCGTCAAGGTCAACGGGCGCCCCCTGGCGGACTCGAGCGAGCTGCAGGAGGCCGTGCTGACCGAGTCGCCCCTGCTGCTGGAGGTGCGGCGGGGCAACGACGACCTGCTCTTCAGCATCGCGCCCGAGGTGGTCCTGTGAAGGGGGCCCCTCCCCGCACGTCACCAAGCGCCGGAGCCTGCAGCCGGAGACCGGTGCCAGCAGAGCCGCTCCGTCGGGAGCCGCTGCCTCCGGCGGGGTCAGGACGAAGGACCGAGGTCGGTCCTCAGCAGAGCCAGCCGTCTCCTCCCCGCCGTCCAGGGACAGAGCCGCGGGCTGGGCGTGGCCAGGGTTCCAGATCTCAGCCTCCGGGAGCGGGAGCTCCCCGTCGTCACGGTGCCTGTGGGGCAGCCCCACGCCCTCCCCCCACGCCCGAGAGCCGCCCTCCCAGTTCCCGGGACCGTGCGGGGTTCCGACGCCGGGGACGACGCCTCTGCAGCCCCCAGAGGTCCACCCTCTCTCCCACCTTCCTGCCTTTGCTCCTCATCCCTCTGCCTCTCGCCTGCCCACCCGGCCCCTCACCGACGCGCAACTCAGGGCTCAGCTCCCAAGCCTCCCCGGGCCCCCACCCCCAGGTCCAACGGCCAGGGCTGTCTGCCCGGCCAACCTGGCGTCCCTGGAGGGCAGGCCGCGTCCGCCCCCTTTAAGAATCAGGCGTGGGGGGCCCTGTCTTGGAGCAGGCGCGAGGGGTGTCCCTGGGCTGCCCAGCAGAGCCCTGTGGCCGGCGGTGACGTGCCCTCCCCTGGTGGGAGAGCCTCGCGTGTCAGACTCTGTCTGGAAGGCCGCTTGTCCTCATGGGGGTGACGGTGGAGCGGCGGGCAGAGGAAGACGGGACCACCCGGGGGAGGGGAGGGGGCAGGGGCTGTGAGGACTGGACCCCGACCTGCCCTGGGGCAGCGGGAGGCCCTTCCTGAGCCGGAGCCACACGGTTCCAGGTGTATCTGTGAGCTTTGCTGTACACCCCCCCCCCCCCCCCGCTTGTATTGTGTTTCTCTACTGTACGGAAATTAAAGTTTACAAGCACGTGATTCTTAGCCAGCAGGGGCGTTCGGGGCACCCACTGCCGCCAGTCACAGCTCCTCCTGGGACCCAGAGCCGACATCAGTAGGCACGGGGGTCATCCAGCCACTCGAGTCCCTGTCGTCGTGGGCGCGACGCCCCCGGCCTTCGTGTCTCCCCCGTACGGAAGGGACAGAGACCGCTGACCTCCGGGCAGGTGGGCAGAGAGCTTAGAAAGGTGCCTGGCCGACCGCGAGGGCCCGCCACGCTGTGCGTGCCTGCGGGTCACAGAGCTCCTCCCACCTCTGCTGTCACCCTCACTGGCACCTCCCAGTGACAGGGAAATGAGTCAGGAAGAGACTAAGCAGGTTGCTGGGGTGGGGGGCAGGGGGGTGTACTTCAGAAGTTTGAGCCTGGGATTCAACAGGTTCAGATTCAATGACCCCACCATGGGGCTCATGTTCGAGAGGGACTCGGACGGTGGCCGTGACAGCAGTCAGCATCCCATGTGGGACGTCGGAGGGACTCAGAGGAGCTCCCTGGAGACTCTGGGTGTGGCCGGCTGTGCACACTGCAGCCGACCAGATGGAGGAAATTAGACCAAGAACACCCTTAAAAGGACCAGAAACTGTCGCAAGCAGCTTCCTGGAGGTGCCGTGATCTGGGTCTCCACCCAGTTTCGCAATCCCGAGGCGCAGATTCTCACACGGCCTGAGCACCCCTTCCCACGCTGCTGGGGAGAGAGGGGCTGGGCACAGAGGCAGCCCGGTGGGGCACCTACCACCCCCACTGCACGGCCATGATGCCTGCCCCCCACCTCCCGCCGCCAGTATCTCCAGAAGAGTCCGAGCCCGGCCAGGAACCTGGCCCGAGCCACGTGGTGGGCTGCCCATCGCCCGGCCTGTGCGTATCCCTCCAATCCCACCCAGTGTGGGCTAAACCCAACGGGCTCTGCGCCATTCTGACCACCCTGCCCCTTTGCCCCGCCCACCTCGCACCCACAACCTTGCGGCGCCCCAAGTCTGCCCCCACCCCCACCCCGCCTCCGCTCTCAGTCCCGCCGGCCGGGCATTCTGCTCTCCGCACACGCAGCAGCCCACAGAGCACGGTCTTTGTGCATCTCTGGCCTCCTTGTCCAGGTGCCAGAGGCCACGTGGGCCTGCCTGGGGGGGGAGGGGGGGTAGAGCAGGGGTCCGGGCAAGGCCAGTGTGGGGCCTGGGCTCTGGAAGGGGGTGAGCTTGGGGCGAGGCGCCTAGAGCCCGGCCGTGAACTTGCCCAGGGCCAGGCCCCTGAGAAAGGTCTGGAGGTCCACCCATGGTCAAGGTCGGCTCCCAACCGGGTCCTGGCTCACAGAGGGCTGCCCCGTGGCTGTGTGCTCACAGCTCGCCCTGCAGGGGGGAGAGAGGGAGTTGGCAGGGCTCCTTATGGGGGCAACAATCTCACTATGAAGACCCCACCCTCTTCTAACTAACCCCCACCCCGCACCTTCCAAAGGCCCTCGCTCCACACACCATCGGGCTGGAGGTGAGGACTCTCACATGGGTTTGTGGCGAGGGGTTCACAATTCAGTCTGTCACGTGGAGACTGAGGCAAGGAGGAGAGAGAAGCCGGCCGGGGGATGTAACGTGGAGCGGGCGGACTCGGGACGACCGGAGGTGAAACCTGGAGACCTTCTGAGGAGCCGTGCACCTGAGTCCTGGGAAACCGGCCTGTCCAGGCTGGGAGCCACCCTCTCTTCCTCTCAGGATGCCCAGTGTCCCCGGGGCTGGACAGAACCCTCAGGCCGAGGGGAGAGGCGCTCAGGTACCCGAGGCTGTGCCCAGAGCAACCCAGGTCCATCACAGCTGCAGGTGGCCTGGGGAGGGGGGGCGTGGGTAGGACAGCCACAGCCGCTGCCCGGACCCTGACAGTGCAGAGCTGTTCGGAACCACAGCCCCTGCCCAGGACATGCCGGGGGGGCTCGTGCACTCCCAGCACCCAGAGAGGCCGCCCAGCTCCCGCCTCTGGGCACCTCACCGCACCTTGTTCGCCCTGAGGTCTGGAGCAGGGTGGGAGGGGCAGGGTGAGATGCAGGGGCGAGTGGAGGGGCTGGAAGGGGCCCGCTTTGCTGCAGGGAGACCCGGATTCAACGTCTGGTCTCGTAGAAGGTTCCTGACTCAGGATCTCCCCCCACCAAGTGTCCAAACATCACTCCCCACCCTCTCGCTCCCTGCCAGCAGCCCCGCTGGGGAATCAGTGTCCTCTCCCCTCTGTCCTCGGACTGTCCACGCAGGAAATGGGAGGCAGGGTGTCCAGCTCAGGAGGGAGCCGGGACCGGGCGGTGGTCTCAGCCCTGCCCCTCCCCGACCATGGGGGCTGCCGTGGTGGACGTGGGCTCTGTGGGGTTCGGGGCCTGACCTCCGCCAGCCTCTAGCCCTGACCGCACCCTGCACCCCACCCCCACCCCAGACCAGTGGAGCTGGCCTCCCAGCTGCTCCTCCAGCTGTGCTCCGTGAAAAACAACTTTTTCAGAGCCTGCCAGCTGCCATCCTGGTCTAACACGACACCCCTCCCCCATGGCTGGGCTCAAGGCCACCCCCGCCTTGCCCTGCAGGTCCTGGAAGCTGTAAATGGGGGGAGGGGAGAGGGGGGCTAGGCGATGCCTACAGGGAGAAGCCCCCGTTCAGCCTCGGGCACCTGGGATCCTACAAGAACGGGGCACGGGGTGGAGGGGCATCCCAGGCCCCTCTGTCCTAAAGCTCCCCTGGACAGAGTGGACGCAGGGTTCAGAGAGAAGAACGGAGGGCCATGTGAGCTCGTGGCTGTTCTCCAGGGGAGCAGGGCTGGGCTGCAGCCAGCGGACAGCTGCGGACACAGCTGGGGCAGCACCCACAGCCGCTGCCGAGGGGCGGGGCAGGCAGGAGCTCCAGGACCTTACGCGGCAGGCCTGCAGGTCACAGCGTCATCCTCAGAGTCCTCCCTGCCCCCCTCTACCCCCCACCCCACCCTCCCCCGCAGGATGAGTGGATCCAGATCACGGTGACCAAAGATGGAAATTCTGGAATGGGTCAGATCCGAGGGAAGTGGCAGGGGCGCCTGGCACTGTTCCCCAGCCTGAGCAATACTGGGGGCCAGGGGCTGGGGGCTGGGGGCCCGCCCGCCCCGTGTCTGCGTCCATACATGGTGTCCTGCCTGCGGCCGCTCCCCGCCCCACCACCTGGCAGGTGGCAGGACACTCTTCCCCACTCACTGCCCCAGGGGCTGGTCTGCTCCTGGCCCCGGTCACCAGGCCTCATTTTTCTCCTCTCCCCTCCCCTCTCCAGCACCCCCACCTCTGAGCAAGCCGCTCCCTCCACCTGGAGCCTCTCCCCGGCTCCCGGGCTTCTGTTCCCACTGACCACGTCCTCTGTGGCTGGGCTGGAAAACAGCCCCAGAGGTGTCCACGTCATAACCCCTGGAACCTTGGAGTGTCTCCTCACACGATCAGAGGGACCTTGTGGGTGTGGTCAGGGGGAGGGTCCTGATGATAGGAGGGGACTCTGGATTCTCCCTGTGGCCCTGTGTAAGCACCGGGTCCTTGTCAGCAGGGGGGTCGGAGATGTGACCATGGCAGGGACGGGCTGGGCGATATAAGGAATGGGCCGAAGAATGCAGGGACATCTAGCCACTGAGAGAGGCCACTGCCATCCGGAAGCGTGGTTATTTACGCTCAGAGACCCAGTCCGACGGGAACGAACCTCGCACAGGGCATGAAGGAGAGGCCAAGTGTCATTTTTCTCATCTGGACATAGGGATATCTGATTGTCCCCATAGCCTAGACCAGGGGTCCCCAAACTACGGCCCGCGGGCCGCATGTGGCCCCCTGAGACCACTTACCTGGCCCCCACCGACTTCCAGAAGGGTCACCTCTTTCATTGATGGTCAGTGAGAGGAGCACATTGACCATCTCATTAGCCAAAAGCAGACCTATAGTTCCCATTGAAATACTGGTCAGTTTGTTGATTTAAATTTACTTGTTCTTTATTTTAAATATTGTATTTGTTCCCATTTTGTTTTTTTACTTTAAAATAAGATATGTGCAGTGTGCATAGGGATTTATTCATAGTTTTTTTATAGTCTGGCCTTCCAACGGTCTGAGGGACAGTGAACTGGCCCCCTGTGTAAAAAGTTTGGGGACCCCTAGCCTAGACCATGTATGTAAAAGGCAATTCTCCCTTTCTCTGCCATAAACCAAGCCCCCCGGACGTGGGGATGTCTGTTTCTGGACCCCTTTCATCCGTCCTCCTCCTGTCTTCGCCCCGATACCACCGAGTCTTCATGACTTAGCTTTATGATCTCTTATTTAGTCCAATAAAGCCACCCAGGTCCCGCGTTTCCGGCGAGGATGCTTAGCTATCTGCCCCTGCTGGCCGGCATCTATTCCGGAGCACGGCAGAGGGTAGCCAGCTCCGCCCGCGTGAACTCGGTTAGAGCGGCATTGCGCCTACCGATCGGTTTTGAGAGAAGGCGACACATTTCTGCTATTCCAGCTCCCAACATTGTGAGCACGGGGGATGGGGGGACCCCCACTTCTCCTGGTTTTTATTCACTACCCCAATCGTGTCGTATATTTTTATATTTCGTCTTGTAAGTTGGAGCCTTTCAATATTTATTTTCTCAGTATGTCCGATATTGTTTCTTCTTCGTTTTGAATGATTTTTTTTTTTTTTTTTTTTTTAGACAGGCCTGATACCGGCCGACTTCCCGACCTCCCCTGTTCACGCTGGGAAGGCACCTGTGGGTCCTTTCCGGGTCCCCCCTCAGTCACCAGCCGCGTCCTCTGTCAGTCCTGAGTTTTGTTTCTCCCTTTCCACTCCCGAGACCTCCTGCCGTGGCTCGCCTCGTGGCCCTGGCTACGGCCTCTCCTCGTCCAGCGACCTGTAGAATGGACGGTCACCCACGCCTCGCTCCTGTTCCTGGTCTCAGAGGGCGGGTTTCCGACAGCTTGCAGTTAGATAGAACATTTGCGGTAGATTTTTTTGTCCTCGTCCTTTTATTAGCTTTAACAAAGTTCCCTTCCGTCCAACTTGGCTAAGCGTTCTTCCTGTGCACGAACACTGGATCTTCACCGAAGACTCTTCTGCTTCTACTAAAATGATTAATGGATTTTCTCCTTTGGTAATAACATTTCTTGATATTGAGATACTTTATCAACTGCCTTACTGGGCGGAAGCTGATTCTACTCTGATGTAGGAACCTTTTTAAATATTTTTTTTTTTAGTGTTCTTTTGATATTTTGATGTTTTATTTTTTTAGATTTTATTTATTGATTTATTTTTGTCAGAGAGAGGAGAGAGAGAGAGAGAGAAAGGGAGGAGGAGAGGGAAGCATCAACTCCCAGTTGCCTCTCCGATGTGCCTTGACCAGGCAAGCCCGGGGTTTCGAACCGGCGACCCCAGCGTTCCAGGCCGACGCTCTATCCACTGCGCCACCGCAGGTCAGGCCGCGTGTGGGTGTTTTAAAAGCAGCAGGTCTGTCATGGCCCTTTTTCCTAACGCTCACACTGGAGAGCGCGACCAGACGATCCTGACCTCGGTTCATGCCTTGGGCCGTGTTTGCTCTTTCTGTGTTCTCGGGAGAGTCTGTACAAGACCGGCACTGTTTCTCCCTGAAACGGGGTGGGGACCTTGCCTGCCTGCCTGCCTGCCTGCCTGCTGCCGGCCTGGCACTGGGCTTGGGCAGAGCAGGAAGCCACCTTCTCGTGAGATTGAGGGCCCCGTGCTTGTGTGCGTTTTTATCCTGTATTTGGGGAGGAAGCATCGACAGGTCAGGTCCTCCGAGGGCTGGGCTGTGGTCTGGACTCCGTCCACAGGATGTCACCGCCCCGCCAGAGGGGTCCCTGTCACCCAGGACGAGAGCCGCTTTCTGTTTTGGTGTCTGGGAGCGGGCCTGCCCGTGGATGGGATCCAAGCTGGCCGTTATCTTGACAATATGTTTGCGTTTAGAAATGAATTGAGTCTAAAAATAGTTCTGGGAGAGGTGTCTGCTGAGGCTGGTATTCCGTGCGGCCAGCAGCAGGTCTGGGCGGTCTGGGCGCTCCGGGCGGGCTGGCGGAGACGCTGCCTGCTGGACTCCGGGCCCCACCATCTGACAGCGCTCCCCCTCGGCCCAGGGCCCCCTGCTGCCTGGCCTGAGGCATCTTCTAGACCCTTCTGCTCGGGGCGGGGGTGGGACGGGGGCTCCTTGCTCCTCCTGCCGTCAGATTACCTGCCCGTCTCCCCCGTGAGACTATGAGCTCCTGAAGACGGGGCTGGGTGGATCCGAGACATCTTCGCCTTCCTCGCTGTTGGCTTCCATGTTTAGTGAAAACTTTGAGTTTGAGCCCACCTGAGCTCTCACCTGGTCTCTACCACTTCCAGCTCTGTGACCTCAGGCAAGTCCCGCTCCCTGTCTGGGCCTCGCTATCGGCACCCGGGAAGTAGAGCAGCCACCCCTCCTCCCGGGGGTGGTTGTGGGGACTGGAGCTTCCTCCCTTTCTCGCTGCCTTCGGGCTCCTGTGCCCACCTGTGCCCACCTGAGCAGCTCTCTCACCTGGAGCAGCCTGGGTGTCGAGTTCACCTTGGGAACAGTACCAGGGAGGATGCATGAGGATTAAGTGGGAAAGTCAGAAAAATTAAAATTAAAACTCTGCCTGAGAGTTTAGGGGCTCTTAATGAGTATCCTCTAAATCAGGGGTCCCCAAACTTTTTACACAGGGGCCAGTTCACTGTCCCTCAGACCATTGGAGGGCCGGACTATAAAAAAAAACTATGAACAAATCCTTATGCACACTGCACATATCTTATTTTAAAGTAAAAACAAAAACAAAATGGGAACAAATACAATATTTAAAATAAAGAACAAATAAATTTCAATCAACAAACTGACCAGTATTTCAATGGGAACTTTGCTCCTCTCACTGACCACCAATGAAAGAGGTGCCCCTTCCGGAAGTGCGGCGGGGCGGGATAAATGGTCTCAGGGGGCCGCATGCGGCCCACGGGCCGTAGTTTGGGGACCCCTGCTCTAAATATTAGCAGCCATCATCATTATCACCATCATAATTATTGCCACTAATACCATCACCATCATCATCACTGTCACCTTCATCACCATCACCACCCTCACACTATCATCATCACCACCCTCACACTATCATCATCACCACCCTCACTCTATCATCATCACCATCATTACCTTCATCATCACCATCATTACCTTCATCACCATTATACCATCACCATCAGCATCACCCCCATACCATCATCATCACTGTCACCTTCATCACCACCACCACCCTCACACTATCATCATCACCACCCTCACACTATCGTCATCACCACCATCACCATCACCACCGTCATTACCTTCATCACCACTATATCATCAGCAGCAGCACTAAGGGACAAGGGAGAGAAGTCTCATCACAACCTTACGAACCCCTGAAAGGTCCCTGTAATCCACAGTGGGGTGCGTCCCCTGTGTGCCCCGCCTTCACTGGGGCACCTTGCCCTTGGACCCTGCTCACCCTGCAGGCTACTCCCTTCCCCTCCCAGGTGTCCCCAAGGAGCAGCAAATCCCTCTTGCCCAGTGGCACTGAGCCCAGAAGACACCTGTGGCCACAATGGCCTCTCCTGACTCAGACATGTCCAGGCGCCTGTCCCACAGAGAACCCCAGGACACTCAATGGCTTCCATCTATCTGTCCCACGTGTTCCATGAGGCCTGCGCCCTGTGCATCACCCCTCATCTCATCTGACCCTTCCAGAAGACACACAGCTGAGAGCGGTCAGAGAGCTGGCCCTCATGGCACAGGCCATAGGTGGTGTGGTGTCCCGGGAAGAGGGGACATGCTCGGGATGGCGCCACAGTGCCACCCTGGCTGTGCCCAGCCTGTGTCAGCGATCACGTCCTCAGTTCTAGCGGTCCACTGGAACTAACGTGAGACCAGGAAGGGTCTGAGTGGCCTTAGGTGAGTGACCTCGCTCTGAGCCTCCGCTGCCTCACCTGTTGAATGGGATGGTGACATCTGTCCCTGAGGTCATAGAAAGATGTCTAACAGGCAGGCTGAAGGTGTCCACAGAGCTCCTCTCAGGAGAGCGGTCCCCGCAAGTTTCCCCTGTGACGCTCCAAGGAGGGTCACAGCTGGTGTTGGTCGCACAGTGGAGGTGGGCAGGCCCAGGATCTGGGATGGTGAGTGACAGTGACCACAACCATTCTCCCATCGCTGGGCAAAGCTTACGGGGCGGGTGTGGGGACAGAGTCTGCACACAGGCCACCATGAGTGACCTCCGCCCAGGGCGCTTGGCCTCCACTGTCCATTAGACATCTGAATGCTCGCTCCTCGGACCCAGCAATTCCGCCCCGAGAGACCCCTCCCCCTGGAGAAACATACGCTTGCACAACGTCCCACGCTCAGGAGACCTCTCCGGGCTGTGCTCAGACTCTGTCGCAGGGGAGGGTGACCTTGGGAAAACTTGTTACTTCCTGGCCCTGCCTCTGTGGGGGAGGCCACCCCCCCACATGCTCCTCCTAGGCCGCTTGCCCGGGCAGGGAGACTCCTGGGCGCTCCCCTGTGGTGTCCACTCCGGAAGGAGGGCCTTCACCCACCATGCTCTGTGATGGCCGTGCTCCTGTCTGTCTCCCTGTGCACCTCCTGCCTCCAGACTTCCCCAGGGCCTGCGCCCATCTCTGTGTCCCCAACCCCAGCAGTCTCGGGGGTGCTATCTCTATGTGGGTGAGCGGTTCTCTCCAAGACCCTCACTTGGTTTGAGGGGACTGCATGCTCCTCCCCTCCCCCTGGGGACAAGGACACAGTTCCGACCAGCTCTCTCCTCAACTTCCTGCCTCTGGTCTCTTGAGCACATTCACTGAAGTGGACCACAGTGACACCATGCTGACCGCTCACCACCTGGAAGGCATCGGCTTGAGCACGTGGTGTCCAGGCTGTCACTGTCCTCTGATGGCCTGTAGCAGAGTTTGTCTCTCACTTAATGCAAATGGGCAGATGTGTTCAGAGAGCTGCAGGGGGTGTCCAGGCCACACAGCCCAAGGGGGCAGAGCCAGCACACAAGCGGGGTCCACCCCGAATGCCCGCCAAGCCGCATCTCCCACATCGCCCCCCAACCCCGCTCCACGCCCCCCCACCTTGCGGAAACCTTAGGTGGCTGACGCCGAGTGGGGATGTGACGCCGAGTGGGGATGTGACGCCGAGTGGGGATGTGGCGGGGAGTGGGGATGTGACGCCGAGTGGGGATGTGGCGGGGAGTGGGGATGTGACGCCGAGTGGGGATGTGGCGGGGAGGAGAGTGCAGCACTGGGGTGTGGCCTTTAGGGGGTGTCCGCTGCCCGTTTGCAGGGCTGTCGTCCCAGAGAGAGCGCAGCCTCCCTGTCACACCCTGGTGCCTCTCTCTCCTGAACCAGTCCCCACCCTGGGCTTAGGCCTCGACCTTGGACTTCTGGACCCCAGAAGGCAGCGGACCCTGGGGTCGCTTCTCAGCCGCCTCACCCCGTGGTGACAGGCTCCGCTGGGCTCTGTGCCCGGCCTGCAGCGCGTTGGTGGGGTTTCAGTGTGCCGTCATGCCTTCCTGTCCTTGGGAAGGCGGCGTGACCTGGGGCGGACGGCTTTTGGAGCCAGACAGGTGTGGTCTGGCCTCCTGCCTCCCCCGCGTGGCTGTGAGACCCGGTGGGTCAGTGTACCACCCAGGCTCCGGTTTCCTCATCTGTGAGATGGGTGCGCAGGTCTTCACCTCACAGGGTCCACATGAAGAGGCTGCGGACCACCCATGGTCAAGCGGTCAGTGCGCGCAGCGGGCCCCCAGCAGAAGCCCCTTCCCTTCTCCTCTGCGGTGTGAGGAGGTCACCAGTCTCCGAGGTCTCCGAGCCGTGAACAGCGCACACCCACCCAGATCTGCAGCTTGCTTGAAGAGGACCTAGGACACACTGTCCCCTCTCCCGGACTGGCCAGCTGGCCATGGTTGTGGTCCCACAGCTGGCAGATCGGGCGGGCGAGGTAGCGTCTGTGCCCGGCCTGGGTCTGGTGCCCATGTGATGAAGGCAGAGCTGAAGGGGGCAGCACAGAGCACCCTACGGGAGCCCGGTAGGGGCCACCAGGCGGTCCTGCCCAGCCCCTTCCCCGCTGAGGGCCGCGGTCCCCACCTGTGCCCGGGAGAGAGAAAGCCCCGATGGGCCTCCTGCCCAGGGCCCAAGGGAGGCGCTGCCCGGCCCCGCCAGCTGGACGGTTTGGAGGAGCCGTGGAAAGATGAGGTCATGGGGACGGAGGGTGTCACTTGTTTACGGTACGACACCCAAAGCCAGAGCTGCCGTGCGGAGGGCCACCCGCAGTCCCCTGGGCAGCTGGCACTGGGAGGCCCTCGCAGGGAGGCCTCGGTCATCGGCGGGCACGCCTGGAAGGCTCCGGCCAGTGAGGATGCGACGCGTGGTCACCTGTGAGCTGCTCAGGGAACTGCGTGCGGAGGTCCGACGCTGTGCCCAGCAGCAGGCGTCCTAAATGCGGGCTGAGGGGTCACAGAGGAAATGCCCGCCTGGAAAACTGTCCTTGAAGGAGGCAGAGGAGGGCAGGGCACCTGCTCACAGCTCCCACAAAGGCACCAGTGCACAGAGCCCTTGTAGGGTTGGGCCCACGGACCACTGAGGAAGGGGAGCCCCCGAGGACGGAGACCTAAGGATGACCCATGGAGGGTGATTGGGGCCGCAGGGCAGGCCGAGAGGAGTCGCCTTCCCAGCACCGGGCTGGGTACCCACTGACCTCGACATCCCTGCCCAGCAGCCCACCTGCCCCACGCCCTTCACTGAGAAATCACTCTGGATATGGCCGGCCCCCTCCGTCCCCTGTGGTGGTCCCAGGGCCTTTGCATGCAGACCAGCTGGTCATCCCAGCAGGCATGCCAGTCTCTGCCGGCCCTGCCTCGGGCTCCAACGTGCCCACATCCCCAGCCGTGCCCAACAGCCGGCAGGAGAGGCTTCAAGTGCAATCCTCACCCACGGCAGGGAGGTCCACAGGTCCCCCGGCCCAGCCAGGCCTGGCCCATGGACCCCAAGACCCCAGCCTGGCCTTCTTCCACCCCCTTTCTGGAAGGGGCAGGCTCCCTGGCTGGACCTCGGTGAACAGAAGGGAATGATTGGGCCACGATGGTCCCAAGAGAGCTTCGAGGAGCGACGTGGCCAGCAGGCGGGGGGCCAAGGCAGGGGGGAGACAAGTAGTCCTAATGAGAAACAGAGGGAGCTGGCCGCCCCGTCCTTCCTGGCAGGTCCCCTCCGTCCCAAACGCCGCGGGGCCAGGTGGGGCGAAGGTCTCTGCTGTGAGCCTCTGGGCCCACCCATGCCCGGGCTCTTTGGCAGGGAGTTCAACGGTGAGTGTGAGAACCTACTGTGCGCTGCAATGCCCTCACCAAACCAGAGCATGGTTGGTTTAGTTTTCAGGACAGCTCTGTCCTCTTCACTGTACAGATGAGGGAACTGAGACCAGGGACCACCCCCGTTCACAGAGCCCTGGAGGCACCCATGCTCTTAACCTTCCACCCTGCACTCGTGTCCAGGACAACGACACCCAGAGCCGACAGGAGGAGGGGACAGTCTGCTTCCCGCAAGGGTCCCCCGCAGCATCGCGGGCCCCTGAGGTCGTGTGCACCCTGCACTGCACCCCGAGTTGGAAGAGGTGCGTGGTCAGCTCTCGCTTGCTGAGAGGGCTGTGGAGACCTAGGAGGGACTGATCCAGGGCCACCAGGGCCACCAGGGCCACCAGGGCCACCAGGGCCAGGAGTCTGCTGGGGAGAGCCCCCGCTCCAGGGTGGGTGGGACGGAGCAGGGATGACAATTCTAGAAGCGCCACCCACTGCAGGCCCACTGTGCGCCCGCCAGGCGCTCAGCATCCACGCGCTCCCAGAGTCCTCACCGCCCTGACCCAGTGGGCGCCCGGGTCCTGCAGGAATGAGTGTCCCAGCTTCCCGAGGCCGTTTTCTGATCCACTCCCCTCACGAGGTCCCAGCGCCTCCGTGCTAAACAGACTTGAGGTTAAGTGAAGAGTTAGTCCTTGGAGGGGATTCCGGGATTTGGTAGCCTGGCTTCTGTGACTGTTTGCAAAAACCAAGACTTGGACCTGGCCGGTTGGCTCAGTGGTAGAGCGTCGGCCTGGCGTGTAGGAGTCCTGGGTTCGATTCCTGATCAGGGCACACAGAAGAAGTGCCCATCTGCTTCTCCACCCCTCCCCCTCTCCTTCCTCTCTGTCTCTCTCTTCCCCTCCCACAGCCAAGGCTCCATTGGAGCAGAGTTGGCCCCGGGCGCTGAGGACGGCCTCTGCCTCAGGCGCTAGAATGGCTCTGGTTGCAACAGAGCGATGCCCCAGAGGGGCAGAGCATCGTCCCGGTGGGCATGCCGGGTGGATCCCGGTTGGGCACATGCAGGAGTCTGTCTGACTGCCTCCCCGTTTCCAACTTCAGAAAAATACAAAAAACACAAAAAAACCAAGACTTGCTTTTCCTACTTCAGGGACAGAGGGGTGAGGGCCAGGTAAGACCGTTCAGAAGTTAAGTTTATCTGTACCTTAATTTTTGAGTCGGTAAACAGAAGGGAAAGGTCCCGTCTAAAGAATTGGGGATCAGATTGGCTTGAACCTGACGAGGGCGAGGCTCCCGAGATGATGAGGGTGCGGCCCTTGTAACTTCAGCTTCCGCCCGAGTCTTTCCGTAGGAAAATGACTCTCAGACTAGAATTCTATACCCAGTACCATAAACTGAATGTCTGTGTCCCCCCCCTCCAAATTCCTATTTTGAAACCCTGCCCCCCGATGTGATGGGATTTGGAGGAGATGAGGTCATAAGAGTGGAGCCGCCATGAATGCGATTAGTGTCCTCGTAAAAGAGACATCAGAGAAACAGCGAGAAGACCCCCATCCAGGAGCCAAAGAAATGAGCTCCCACAAGATGCCGAATCAGCCAGCACCTTGATCTTGGGGTCCCGGGCTCTAGAACCATGAGAAATAAGTCTGTTGTTTCAAAGCCCACCCTGGACCCCCCACCCCACCCCAGCCCTCCTTACATCCAGGCTGGTATTCTTTTATAGCAGCCAGACCGACCGAGACAGCGGCCAAACGATCCACCCAGCGTGGAGGACGGGATGGTCCTTCTCAGACAGCCGAGGTCACAGCCTGTCATCTCCCCCGCACCCTTGTAAGAAACTAAACAGAGGACCAGCTCCCGCCCAGGAAAACACAGGACACTCCACGTACCGAAGGCCTAAGATTCGGACGAGAGGCAGAGCGTTTGGCATTGCATTAGAAATAAGTACATTAAAAAAAAAAACAACCCCAGATAAAATAGCACAGCGATCGATAACTACAGGGGAGAACGTCCTCAGAGCGTGCGGCATGGCTCTGGCCGTGGGTGGGCACGCACTGGCGTGATGGTGCGGACTGAACGTAAACCACAGGCCCTCTGCCGCTGGGGGAGGGGTGTGCTGGGAAGGAGGTGTGTGGGGTGGGGCAGGGGATGAGAGGGCACAAACGTCCCCTCCAGAAGGGAAGTCGGTGGACCCTGGTGACAGGGAAGGCCAGGAGCAGCAATACAAAACATTTCGGAATACAGACACAAATACCAAAAGACTTAGTTTAAAAAAAAACAAAAATGGGGGGGGGGGAGGAAGTGTTTGTTGTCTCTTGGGAAGAATATTTGGAGTGGGTGGGGTGGGGTGGGGGGGCAGGGGACTGCTGGTTTTTGTAACAAGCCAGGGGAATTATTAACTCTTTAGATGACATGCACACACAACTCTGAAAGAAACGGAGACAGAAATGTTTTCCTGTGAGACGTACAGAAGGAAGAGCTCAGGGTAGCCAGAGGGAGGTTTGCCCAAGAGGCACACGGGACCCCTGCCTGGCCAAGGAGGGAGGAGGGGGAGGAGGGGGAGGAGGGAGAGGAGGAGGAGGGGAAGGAGGGAAAGGAGGGGAAGGAGGGGAAGGAGAAGGAGGAGGGGGAAGAGGGGAAGGAGGGGAAGGGGGAGGAGGAGGGGGAGGAGGGGAAGGAGGAGGAGGGGGAAGAGAGGGAGGAGGGGTAGGAGGAGGAGGGGGAGGAGGGGAGGAGAGGAGGAGGGGGAGGAGGAGGAGGGGGAGGAGGGGAGGAGGAGGAGGGGGAGGAGGGGGAGGAGAAGGAGGAGGGGGAGGAGAAGGAGGAGGGGGGAGGGGGAGGAGGGGAGGAGGAGGGAGGGAGCAGAGACCTAAGACCAGGTAGGTGTGGGGCTCTTTGCTCCGTGGGGTGTGTCCACTTTCCTGCCCACAGTTGGGAGGAGACACGTGGCTGAGTGCCCTGAGATGGTGGGGAGCATGCGGGGTCTCAGCAGAGACCATGCGGGGTGGACACAGGGGACAGGGACAGCCTTTGCACCTTGCTCTCACCTCCCTTAGATTGCAACTGGAGACCTGAGGGCGGGGGCCGTGGACAAGCCTGGGCAAGCCCTGGGGCTCAGTGCTGTGAGCTAACTTGGCCAGCACCTCCATCCCCCACCCCTACCCCCCACCCCCCACCCCCCACCGCGGGGCTGGGCCCTCACCCTGCCTCCGCCAGCGCCAGGCGAAGCCAACACGGATTTCTTCCTGTTTGAAACACATGGGAGCAAGGGCCAAAACTCATTTGTATTCCGAGAGAAAGACAACGTTCCGGTCCCGCTGCCCCAGTGTGGGAACGAACACCCTGCGTGCGGGGGCGGGGGCGGAGCTGCACTCACAGGCCTGGCCGTCCTCTGGGCTCTGAGCAGCTTCCTTCCAGTTACTGGCAGATTCTGCAGCTCCTGACAACAGCTGGGAGCACTCTGCCTTCTCCCACAAGCGCCTTGGCCAACACGAGGATGCAGTTTGCCCATTTCTGAGCCCGCCGAGACTGTGTACTCGAGTGGCCCCAGTGGCGACTGGCGCGGGCGCTGAGGGGCCACACGGGGCGACCCCACGGGCTGGGTCCTGTGCCGAGCACTTCACAGTGGCAGGCTCTGAGGGTTGCTGCCCACCACCCTCCACGTCACAGCTGGGGGTCTGAACCCTAGACGCTGCCGCCCGTTGTCCCATCTGCCCACAAGGAACAGCTGCTCACCGGCTGTCACCCCTTTCTCCCCAGGGCCACGTGCAACCCACCCCCAGCAGCCCTAGAACCTTCTTCCCACGTGGGATGGTAGGGGATCACGGTCAGCGGCTGGGGCCCCGTGGGAGTCTCTGCCATCTCTGTGCACCTGCCCTGGCCACCCTGGGCCCCGCCCTGCCCCAGCCCTACCGACCCCACAGCCCAGGCCTCTGTTCTCACTCACTGTTTTCCTCAGGGGTCACCTCTCCCCTCACTGGGATGTCAATGCCACGGGGGCACCCCTGTCCCCGGACGGTGCCCAGAGCAGGGCAGGAGCTGAACAAGCACGGGCTGACCTAGGGAACCCAGGATCCGACTCATATCTTGAAGGGCCACTGCTGGAAAAGGGTCAGAGAGGGCAGATGCAGGACCAGGGGCCCCGGCCCCCGGGAAGCACGAGGGAGGGGAGCTTGGAGGAGGGGGTGCTGACCTCGGGGCTCAGGAGGGCTGCTGAAGGGGGTGTGGCCTGGTCTGGTCAGCCTGGCTGAGCACATTCAGGGCCGGTGCAGCACAATGACTCCCATCAGGGGCTCTGTGAGGACGCCTCGCTTCCCTGCTGAGGGGACACGGCCTTAAAGGAGCATCAGTGGAGGGCTGGGGTCCTGGACGCTCATCCCTGTGCCCCAGGCACCTGGCCCACCGAGGCCTTCACTCAACAACGGCTAACTTGTCACATACGTGTGAGGCTCTGCAACCACCCAGAGGACAACCAGAGTGGTGACCCAGCCACACCCACCAGTGACCGAGTCCGTGGGACAGAACTACAGCCACAGGGCTGGGCGGGAGGTAGAGCGAGGGTCACTCTGGGAACGGCCTCCAGAAGAGGACCTGCTGCTGGGAGGACGGTGAGGGGAACAGTGTTGGAGGCAGAGGGAACAGCCTGTGCAAAGGCTCTGAGCAGGAGCCCCAGCTGGCCCCGTGTCCTGACCGGATTCTGGGAGCCCTTGGCCCGTCATGCAGCTTAGTGCAGCCACGACTCGAGGTGACATTTTCAGCACAGTTGCTCGTGTTGCTCACGCAGCCGACAGCAGCCTGGCGGGCGCGCCGCCGAAATCCTGTTTCGTGTTTTTCGTTTGTGTTTTTCTTTTTAAGGAAAAACAGCTGCAAGGCCGAGAGAGAGAGAGAGAGAGAGAGAGAGAGAGAGAGAGAGAGAGAGAGAGGATTTTTTTTTTTTTGTATTTTTCTGAAGCCGGAAACGGGGAAAGACAGTCAGACTCCCGCATGAGCCCGACCAGGATTCACCCAGCACGCCCACCAGGGGGTGATGCTCTGCCCCTCCGGGGCCTTGCTTTGCCGTGACCAGAGCCACTCTAGCGCCTGGGGCAGAGGCCAAGGAGCCATCCCCAGCGCCCAGGCCATCTTTTGCTTCAATGGAGCCTTGGCTGCGGGAGGGGAAGAGAGAGACAGAGAGGAAGGAGAAGGGGTGGGGTGGAGAAGCAGATGGGCGCTTCTCCTGTGTGCCCTGGCTGGGAATCGAACCCGGGACTTCTGCACGCCAGGCTGACGCTCTACCGCTGAGCCAACCGGCCAGGGCCGAGACAGGATGTTTTGAAGAAACTTTTTTTTTTAATTTTTTTTTAAATTTATCTATTTTTAGAAAGGAGAGACAGAGAGGGAGAGAGAGACAGAGAGAAGGGAGGAGGAGCAGGAAGCATCAACTCCCATTTGTGCCTTGACCAGGCAAGCCCAGGGATTTGAACTGGCGACCTCTGTGTTTCCAGGTCGACGCTTTATCCACTGCGCCACCACAGGTCAGGCCTTGAAGAAACTTCTGATCCTACACGCTGGCTTTCAAACTCAGGACCAGGTCCCCAAACAGTCCTCTCGCTCGGGGCTGGCCGCAGCGATGGCCATGCACGGGCGGGGCTGAGCTGCCCGTCCAGTGGTCAGCAGCAGGGTGACAGTTCTGCTCCTCGGGCCTCAGACACGGGCCGACAGGACCAGCACCGCCCCTCGTGTTCCTAGGACAAGATCATCCCCTGCTGGCCGAGGGCCTCGGACCAGCTCGCTCAGTGCGTCTCCCACGTGTTCTGAGGAGCCCCCACTCGCTGGGCCGGTCTGAGCGTCCCCCGGGCATGGGGCCCATCCTTCCTGCTCCCACCCGCCCAGGCTGCACCATCCTCCTCAAGACGACCCCTTGCAGTGGTGACAGGACCACCAGCAGCAGCAGCAGGTGACCACTTAACCAAACGTCCAACGTGCGCTGGGCCCATTGTCTCCCGGACGCCTCCCGGGATGCCCTGCCATGTGGGTGATGCCACCCATTTTACACATGGGAAAACTGAGGCATCAAATGCCGCATCACTGGCCTGAGCCCCAGGGGTGGGGGCCAGGAGCTCTGATGTCAGCATGAGAGTTCTCCCCCCCCCCCCCGGGTATCCGGGTCCTGCTGGAGAGGGGGCGGAGAGGCAGCAGGGCTTAGGTTAGGGAAGGGTGCTGGGCTGGAAGTCCAAGCTGGGTTGGCAGCCTGGGGTGGGCGCTAATGAGAAGGGCAGCCTCTACCTGCCCCTTCCCCGCCGCAGTACAGGACAGCCGAGTGAGAGGGGCCACGTAGCGACCTTGGGGACAGAGACACGAGGAGGTCCAGGGAGGGTCCAATCTGAGGGGGCCGCGGGTGGGGCTGGCTGGCTGGTGCCAGGCCTCGGAGGGGGACACAGTGGGGGCACACCCTCTGGGCAGGGGTGGTGGACGCCAGCTCAGAGGGGGGAGGAGAGGGAGGGGCCCCCGAGAGAGGAGCCCCTGGAGCCCTCGGCAGGACCGGGGTCCAGGGCTCGAGGGTGGCTCCTGGGTGTGTCCGGATGGGGATGCCCAGGGTGTGCCCCTCCCTGGAGAGGAGGGAGAGGAGCGAGTCTGGCGCTTTGGGGCCTGCGCACAGCTGCCTGGGGAGCCGGGACCTTACAGAGCCGTTCCAGGCCCCGCAGCTGCCCTCGTCTTCTCAGCCCTGGAACTGGAACCCCCGCTGTCTGGAACAGGCGTCGTCCATCCAGGGGCAGGCGGGGGCAGCTGAAGGGCTTCCGGGCGTGATGACAGTCAGTCACTTTCTGAAAACCTTCCCAGAAACCCCGTCCCCAGACGCACGCCTACACCTCGCCGCCCAGGGCAGGAGGCACAGGGAGCTTGTTTGCCTGGGCAGCTACCACCAGGAACCAGGCTGAGAGGGACCCTCCCTGGTCCTGGAGGCAGGCTGCTCGAGTCCAGGTGTGAGCAGCGGCGTGTCTCCTGAGGTCTCTGTCCTACGTGCGAAGACAGCCCCTCCCTCCCAGTGTGCGCCCATGGCCGTCCCTCTGTGTGTCTGTCCTCTCCCAGTGTGCGCCCATGGCCGTCCCTCTGTGTGTCTGTCCCCTCTCCCAGTGTGCGCCCATGGCCGTCCCTCTGAGTGTCTGTCCCCTCTCCCAGTGTGCTCCCATGGCCGTCCCTCTGAGTGTCCTCTCCCAGTGTGCGCCCATGGCCGTCCCTCTGGGTGTCTGTCCTCTCCCGGTGTGTTCCCATGGCCGTCCCTCTGAGTGTCTGTCCCCTGTCCCGGTGTGCTCGCATGGCCGTCCCTCTGAGTGTCTGTCCTCTCCCGGTGTGCTCCCATGGCCGTCCCTCTGAGTGTCTGTCCCCTGTCCCGGTGTGCGCCCATGGCCGTCCCTCTGAGTGTCTGTCCTCTCCCGGTGTGCTCCCATGGCCGTCCCTCTGAGTGTCTGTCCTCTCCCGGTGTGCTCCCATGGCCGTCCCTCTGAGTGTCTGTCCTCTCCTGGTGTGCTCCCATGGCCGTCCCTCTGAGTGTCCTCTCCCGGTGTGCTCCCATGGCCGTCCCTCTGAGTGTCCTCTCCCGGTGTGCGCCCATGGCCGTCCCTCTGAGTGTCTGTCCTCTCCCGGTGTGCTCCCATGGCCGTCCCTCTGAGTGTCTGTCCCCTCTCCCAGTGTGCGCCCATGGCCGTCCCTCTGAGTGTCTGTCCCCTCTCCCTGTGTGCTCCCATGGCCGTCACTCTGAGTGTCTGTCCCCTGTCCCGGTGTGCGCCCAAGGCCGTCCCTCTGAGTGTCTGTCCTCTACGGTGTGCGCCCAAGGCCGTCCCTCTGAGTGTCCTCTCCCGGTGTGCTCCCATGGCCGTCCCTCTGAGTGTCCTCTCCCGGTGTGCTCCCATGGCCGTCCCTCTGAGTGTCCTCTCCCGGTGTGCACCCATGGCCGTCCCTCTGGGTGTCTGTCCTCTCCCGGTGTTCTCCCATGGCCGTCCCTCTGAGTGTCCTCTCCCGGTGTGCACCCATGGCCGTCCCTCTGAGTGTCTGTCCCCTGTCCCGGTGTGCTCCCATGGCCGTCCCTCTGAGTGTCTGTCCCCTCTCCCAGTGTGCTCCCATGGCCGTCCCTCTGAGTGTCTGTCCCCTCTCCCAGTGTGCGCCCATGGCCGTCCCTCTGAGTGTCTGTCCCCTCTCCCAGTGTGCGCCCAAGGCCGTCCCTCTGAGTGTCTGTCCTCTACGGTGTGCGCCCAAGGCCGTCCCTCTGAGTGTCTGTCCTCTCCCGGTGTGCACCCAAGGCCGTCCCTCTGAGTGTCTGTCCCCTCTCCCGGTGTGCTCCCATGGCCGTCCCTCTGAGTGTCTGTCCCCTCTCCCGGTGTGCTCCCATGGCCGTCCCTCTGAGTGTCCTCTCCCGGTGTGCACCCAAGGCCGTCCCTCTGAGTGTCTGTCCCCTCTCCCAGTGTGCTCCCATGGCCGTCCCTCTGAGTGTCTGTCCCCTCTCCCAGTGTGCTCCCATGGCCGTCCCTCTGAGTGTCCTCTCCCGGTGTGCGCCCAAGGCCGTCCCTCTGAGTGTCTGTCCCCTCTCCCGGTGTGCTCCCATGGCCGTCCCTCTGAGTGTCCTCTCCCGGTGTGCGCCCGTGGCCGTCCCTCTGAGTGTCTGTCCCCTCTCCCGGTGTGCTCCCATGGCCGTCCCTCTGAGTGTCCCCTCTCCCGGTGTGCTCCCATGGCCGTCCCTCTGAGTGTCTGTCCCCTCTCCCAGTGTGCGCCCATGGCCGTCCCTCTGAGTGTCTGTCCCCTCTCCCTGTGTGCTCCCATGGCCGTCCCTCTGAGTGTCTGTCCCCTCTCCCTGTGTGCTCCCATGGCCGTCCCTCTGAGTGTCTGTCCCCTCTCCCTGTGTGCTCCCATGGCCGTCACTCTGAGTGTCTGTCCCCTGTCCCGGTGTGCTTCCATGGCCGTCCCTCTGAGTGTCTGTCCCCTCTCCCAGTGTGCTCCCATGGCCGTCCCTCTGAGTGTCCTCTCCCGGTGTGCTCCCATGGCCGTCCCTCTGAGTGTCTGTCCCTTCTCCCGGTGTGCTCCCATGGCCGTCCCTCTCAGTGTCTGTCCCCTCTCCCGGTGTGCGCCCATGGCCGTCCCTCTGAGTGTCTGTCCCCTCTCCCGGTGTGCGCCCATGGCCGTCCCTCTGAGTGTCTGTCCTCTCCCAGTGTGCGCCCATGGCCGTCCCTCTGAGTGTCTGTCCTCTCCCGGTGTGCTCCCATGGCTGTCCCTCTCAGTGTCTGTCCCCTCTCCCGGTGTGCTCTCATGGCAGTCCCTCTGAGTGTCTGTCCCCTCTCCCGGTGTGCTCCCATGGCCGTCCCTCTGAGTGTCTGTCCTCGCCCAGTGTGCTCCCCTGGCCGTCCCTCTGAGTGTCTGTCCTCGCCCAGTGTGCTCCCCTGGCCGTCCCTCTGAGTGTCTGTCCTCTCCCGGTGTGCTCCCATGGCCGTCCCTCTCAGTGTCTGTCCCCTCTCCCGGTGTGCTCTCATGGCAGTCCCTCTGAGTGTCTGTCCCCTCTCCCGGTGTGCGCCCATGGCCGTCCCTCTGAGTGTCTGTCCTCGCCCAGTGTGCTCCCCTGGCCGTCCCTCTGAGTGTCTGTCCTCTCCCGGTGTGCTCCCATGGCCGTCCCTCTCAGTGTCTGTCCCCTCTCCCGGTGTGCTCTCATGGCAGTCCCTCTGAGTGTCTGTCCCCTCTCCCGGTGTGCTCCCATGGCCGTCCCTCTGAGTGTCTGTCCTCGCCCAGTGTGCTCCCCTGGCCGTCCCTCTGAGTGTCTGTCCTCGCCCAGTGTGCTCCCCTGGCCGTCCCTCTGAGTGTCTGTCCCCTGTCCCGGTGTGCTCCCGTGGCCGTCCCTCTGAGTGTCTGTCCTCTCTCCCAGTGTGCTCCCATGGCCGTCCCTCTGAGTGTCTGTCCTCTCCCGGTGTGCTCCCCTGGCCATCCCTCTGAGTGTCTGTCCCCTCTCCTGGTGTGCTCCCGTGGCCGTCCCTCTGAGTGTCTGTCCCCTCTCCCAGTGTGCTCCCATGGCCGTCCCTCTGAGTGTCTGTCCCCTCTCCCTGTGTGCTCCCCTGGCCGTCCCTCTGAGTGTCTGTCCCCTCTCTCAGTGTGCTCCCATGGCCGTCCCTCTGAGTGTCTGTCCCTTCTCCCGGTGTGCTCCCATGGCCGTCCCTCTGAGTGTCTGTCCCCTCTCCCAGTGTGCTCCCTTGGCCGTCCCTCTGAGTGTCTGTCATCTCCCGGTGTGCTCCCATGGCCGTCCCTCTGAGTGTCTGTCCCCTGTCCCGGTGTGCTCCCATGGCCGTCCCTCTGAGTGTCTGTCCTCTCCCGGTGTGCTCCCATGGCCGTCCCTCTGAGTGTCTGTCCCCTGTCCCGGTGTGCTCCCATGGCCGTCCCTCTGAGTTTCTGTCCTCTCCCAGTGTGCTCCCATGGCCGTCCCTCTGAGTGTCTGTCCCTTCTCCCGGTGTGCTCCCATGGCCGTCCCTCTCAGTGTCTGTCCCCTCTCCCGGTGTGCGCCCATGGCCGTCCCTCTGAGTGTCTGTCCTCTCCCGGTGTGCTCCCATGGCCGTCCCTCTGAGTGTCTGTCCCCTGTCCCGGTGTGCGCCCATGGCCGTCCCTCTCAGTGTCTGTCCCCTCTCCCGGTGTGCTCCCATGGCCGTCCCTCTGAGTGTCTGTCCCCTCTCCCGGTGTGCGCCCATGGCCATCCCTCTGAGTGTCTGTCCTCTCCCGGTGTGCTCCCATGGCCGTCCCTCTGAGTGTCTGTCCCCTGTCCCGGTGTGCTCCCATGGCCGTCCCTCTGAGTGTCTGTCCCCTCTCCCAGTGTGCTCCCATGGCCGTCCCTCTGAGTGTCTGTCCTCTCCCGGTGTGCTCCCATGGCCGTCCCTCTGAGTGTCTGTCATCTCCCGGTGTGCGCCCATGGCCATCCCTCTGAGTGTCTGTCCCCTGTCCCGGTGTGCTCCCATGGCCGTCCCTCTGAGTGTCTGTCCTCTCCCGGTGTGCTCCCATGGCCGTCCCTCTGAGTGTCTGTCCCCTCTCCCGGTGTGCTCCCATGGCCGTCCCTCTGAGTGTCTGTCCTCTCCCGGTGTGCTCCCATGGCCGTCCCTCTGAGTGTCTGTCCTCTCCCGGTGTGCTCCCATGGCCGTCCCTCTCAGTGTCTGTCCCCTCTCCCGGTGTGCTCCCATGGCCATCCCTCTGAGTGTCTGTCCCCTCTCCCGGTGTGCTCCCATGGCTGTCCCTCTGAGTGTCTGTCCCCTGTCCCGGTGTGCTCCCATGGCTGTCCCTCTGAGTGTCTGTCCTCTCCCGGTGTGCTCCCATGGCCGTCCCTCTGTGTGTCTGTCCCCTGTCCCGGTGTGCTCCCATGGCTGTCCCTCTGAGTGTCTGTCATCTCCCGGTGTGCGCCCATGGCCGTCCCTCTCAGTGTCTGTCCTCTCCCGGTGTTCTCCCATGGCCGTCCCTCTGTGTGTCTGTCCCCTGTCCCGGTGTGCTCCCATGGCCGTCCCTCTGAGTGTCTGTCATCTCCCGGTGTGCGCCCATGGCCATCCCTCTGAGTGTCTGTCCCCTGTCCCGGTGTGCTCCCATGGCCGTCCCTCTGAGTGTCTGTCCCCTCTCCCTGTGTGCTCCCATGGCCGTCCCTCTGAGTGTCTGTCCCCTCTCCCTGTGTGCTCCCATGGCCGTCCCTCTGAGTGTCTGTCCCCTGTCCCGGTGTGCTCCCATGGCCGTCCCTCTGAGTGTCTGTCCCCTCTCCCTGTGTGCTCCCATGGCCGTCCCTCTGGGTGTCTGTCCCCTCCCCAGTGTGCTCCCATGGCCATCCCTCTGGGTGTCTGTTCCTCTATCTCTCCTGACAAGGACAGCACCCACATTGGACCAGGGTCCACCCTAAAGACCTCATTTCACCTTCATGACCTCTTTAAAGACCCCCATCTGCAAATACAGCCGTATTCTGGAGGGGCTGGGGGTAAGGACTTCAAAGTAGAAATTCAGGTTGGAGGCCAGAGTGCAGAGGACACAATTTGGCCCGTCACACCTGACCAGCCCAGCTACAGGTAAGGCTGGGGAGTCACGCGTGTCAGTTGGGCACTGCAAGCCAGCCCAAGGCCGCCACGACCCACGCACCAGGGAGGAAGGGGCGTCCTGCCCACGTGTCCGTGTGACGCTGCAGCCTGGGGCTCCTTCCTGGCTTGTCTGGGCTGAGCGCTGTGCTGCGAGGCAGTGGAATCTGTGGGCAGGCGCCCTCACCAGCTCCGCCAGGGCGGGCACCTTATGCCGAGGGAGGCTACACGCCATGAGGTTCCGGCTGGCTGCCCTCACGAGGGGCCTGAGCTGGCTGGAGCTTCTGAGTCTCTGCGGGTGTTTCATGAGCACCTCCCTTGTGCCCGGCCAGCCAGCCAGAGACAGACGCTGGAACACAGAGGAAGTCTGAGAGGGTGACTTCCAGCGGGGCCTGGATGCTGCACCAGCGTTCCCCAGGTGACGGCAATGTTGGCTGTACAAAGTCCCTGCAGTCTGCAGAGGGGCTGCAGGTCACCTTGGAAGGGGGGCCAGAGGTTTGGGTCTCCCCCCCCAGGGCAGTGGAGACTTTCACAGGGGAGGGCTCAGGTTTGCGCTGGACGAGAGCCCAGAGAGGAGGAAGAGGAGGAGGAGGAGGAGGAGGAGGAGGAGGAGGAGGAGGAGGAGGAATGAGGTCTGAAGGGCAGGGCTGGGCAGTGGGCAGTGCAGGCATGGGGCTGGGACAGGGGACAGATACTCAATATGACCCAGAGCAGGGGAGAAGGAAGGCAGGGAGGATGCTCCGGACACCTGGCGTGGCTGAGCATGAGGTCACTGTGGCTTCATGAGATGTGAGAAGAATGGCTCTGTGAGTAGCCCCTCAGCGCCAGCCTAGCAGGGACACGAGGGGCCATGTTCCCTGTTCTGCCCGCGGGGCTGTCTGTCCACCACTCCAGCTCCCCGGGGGGGACCACACCTGCCTGCTCAGCCTGGGGAGGGGGTGAGACCTGAGTCACCTGCACTGGGACCCCTGGCTCTCGGAGCCCCACCGGCCCTGTTCCATCCGCCCCCTCCACCTGGCCCTTCCTGGGCAGGCCCTGTGCTGGGCACTTCAGACATGGCGGCCGAGCCGGGGGCAGGGGAGACTGAGGCAGTGTCTGCGCACCGCTGCCTGCCGAGCAGGGGGCCCGCCTCCTCGTCACATCCCCTGGGGTCACGTCCCCTGGGGTCACACCACCCGGTCTGACATCCGGGGAGCAGATCCAACAGTCACGCAGCTGAGGGGTCTGGACCCTGTCGGCATGCAGTCAGTGGTCAGCACAGGGCTGGCCCGACTCAAGCTGGGGCTCCAGACACAGAGCAGGCGGCACCGGCAGGGGTCACCCGTCGCCTGGGGCGAGGCCGGAGGAGCAGGTGGCAGTTTCCAGAGGCCTCTCTTCCCAAGACGCTCGCCCACGGCATGGACGTTCTCAGACAGCCCTGCTCGCTCCCACCCACTCCCTGGGGGTGGCCCCACTCAAGTTCAGGCCCACAAACTGGACGGCCGTGACCCCACAAGGCGGCTCTGCACAATCCCCAGATCTTGGTGACGAGGGATAGGGAGATTCTCACGTTGGGGCAGAGCTGTTCCCGCTGTGCACGGGCTGCGGGGAGACCCCGAGCAAACTGACCAGACACCGATGCTGCTGACAGCTAGGTAGGACCCCCAGGCCCGCTTCCTGCCTGTCCCCACAGAGGTGTCCCCCTGTCTGGACAGTGTCACAGCTTCCTGAGCAAAGCATAATCTCTGTGGTCCAAGCCCCTGTGGGCCGGCCAGGCGGGGTGGGGGAGGGTGGGGTGGAGTGGGGACCACCCACAGAGCCGTTATCACCTCACCAGCATCTCTGTGGCTGTGGCTGCACACAGGAAAGGTGAGGTCCAGACTGGCACGTCTCCCATCCCCCAGTGCCCTCTCTGGGTTCACGGGTGCCTTCCTGGAGCGGGCTGTCCTCCCTGGAGATCAGTCTATCCGGTTCTAAACCCAGGCAGTGGTGTGCACGAGAGGAAGGCGCTGCAGGACTGAAGAAAAACACACAAGACACAACATAGAGAAGAGATGGGTCCAGGGGACTCCCGGCCTCCAGGACTGAGAGCCCAGAGCTCTGCGCCTCATCGTACTTATTCATGTCTTTGCTCATCAAGCAAATTAGCAGAGCCTGGGTCAAATTAGCAGAGCATCATGGGTTCAGGTGCAGAAAGGCTGATCAGCTAAAACCTTTCAGGTGTGCAGGATATGGCCACAGGGGTCAGCTGCTTCTTTTAAACACTCTTATCTGTGCTTGCCAGGGCTGCGTTCTGCCCCCCAGGACTTGGCCTTCCACAGTTCACACCAAAGACGTCCTGCCCTCACCTCCCCCTTATTCCCTTAGCCCTATCCCTCTGGGTCAGGGGTCCCCAAACTTTACACAGGGGGCCGGTTCACTGTCCCTCAGACCGTTGGAGGGCCACCACATACAGTGTTCCTCTCACTGACCACCAATGAAAGAGGTACTCCTTCCAGAAGTGCGGCGGGGGCTGGATAAATGGCTTCTGGGTCAGGGGTCCCCAAACTTTACACATGCAGCCTCCGGGCCGTATTTTGGGGACACCTGCTCTGGGTAGTGGAACCGGAAGTGGGAATCTGCCCATGCTGGGTGCAGTGTGCCCACTGCCAGAGGGCCTGTGGACAGCCACTGGGCCAGTTCCTGCCTGTGTCCTTATCTGAAAGGGGTGGAACCATCCAGCCCCGATGGGGCGCACAGACGTCACACAGGAATGGGTCCCTGTGCATTAATTAGTCCACTGGCAGCCACCCCACAGACGGGGCTCACAGACGTCACATAGGAATGGATCCCTGTGCAGCCACCCCACAGACGGGGCTCACAGACGTCACACAGGAATGGGTCCCTGTGCATTAATTAGTTCCCTGGCAGCCACCCCGCAGACGGGGCTCATAGACGTCACCCAGGAATGGATCCCCGTGCATTAATTAGTCCACTGGCAGCCACCCCGCAGACGGGGCTCACAGACGTCACCCAGGAATGGATCCCCGTGCATTAATTAGTTCACTGGCAGCCACCCCGCAGACGGGGTTCACAGACGTCACCCAGGAATGGATCCCCGTGCATTAATTAGTCCACTGGCAGCCACCCCGCAGACGGGGCTCACAGACGTCACACAGGAATGGATCCCCGTGCGTTAATTAGTCCACTGGCAGCCACCCCGCAGACGGGGCTCACAGACGTCACACAGGAATGGATCCCCGTGCGTTAATTAGTTCACTGGCAGCCACCCCGCAGACGGGGCTCACAGACGTCACACAGGAATGGATCCCCGTGCGTTAATTAGTTCACTGGCAGCCACCCCGCAGACGGGGCTCACAGACGTCACACAGGAATGGATCCCCGTGCGTTAATTAGTTCACTGGCAGCCACCCCGCAGACGGGGCTCACAGACGTCACACAGGAATGGATCCCCGTGCGTTAATTAGTTCCCTGGCAGCCACCCCGCAGACGGGGCTCACAGACGTCACACAGGAATGGATCCCCGTGCGTTAATTAGTTCCCTGGCAGCCACCCCGCAGACGGGGCTCACAGACGTCACACAGGAATGGATCCCCGTGCGTTAATTAGTCCACTGGCAGCCACCCCGCAGACGGGGCTCACAGACGTCACACAGGAATGGATCCCCGTGCGTTAATTAGTTCCCTGGCAGCCACCCCGCAGACGGGGCTCACAGACGTCACACAGGAATGGATCCCTGTGCATTAATTAGTCCACTGGCAGCCACCCCGCAGACGGGGCTCACAGACATCACCCAGGGATGGATCCCTGTGCAGCCACCCCACAGACGGGGCTCACAGACGTCACACAGGAATGGGTCCCTGTGCATTAATTAGTCCACTGGCAGCCACCCCACAGACGGGGCTCACAGATGTCACACGGGAATGGGTCCCTGTGCATTAATTAGTTCACTGGCAGCCACCCCACAGACGGGGCTCACAGATGTCACACAGGGATGGATCCCTGTGCAGCCACCCCACAGACAGGGCTCACAGACGTCACACAGGAATGGATCCCTGTGCGTTAATTACTTCACTGGCAGCCACCCCACAGACGGGGCTCACAGATGTCACCCAGGGATGGATCCCTGTGCAGCCACCCCACAGACAGGGCTCAAACACAAAGGCGGTTCTCTCTCTGTCCTGGAGGCTGGAGGCCCAGAACCAAGGTGTGCTGGGCAGGGGGTTCCTCCTGGCCCCTCTCTGTGGTGAGCGGACGGCCGTCTTCTTCCTGCGTCCTCACACGGTCACCCCTCGGTGAGTGTCTGTGTCCTAATCTCATAAGGACACCAGTCAGATGGGATCAGGATCCACCCAGATGACCTC
Organism: Saccopteryx bilineata; assembly: GCF_036850765.1. NCBI lineage: Eukaryota > Metazoa > Chordata > Mammalia > Chiroptera > Emballonuridae > Saccopteryx > Saccopteryx bilineata. The sequence goes on from NC_089494.1 coordinate 263,498,773, forward strand.
ATTTTACCTGAACCCCCTTTTAAAAAGCCCATCCAAACACAGCCACATTCAGAGGGGCTGCGGCTCAGGCTCCAGCCTGCGGATCTGGGGGACACAGTTCGGCCACCACACCCCGTGTGGCCGTGACCTCGGGGAGGAGGATGGAGAAGCTGAGCTGTGGCAGCGCTGTGGACGCAAAGGGAGGCCCGCGACCTCGAGGCCCTTGATGCTAGGGTTCCGGGGCGGCTCTCCCTGCACCCCTCACTCCGCCTGAGCCGGGGAGCAGCCTCATCTCTGGGGGTGTCCCCCTGTGTGCTCGGCCGACATGCCTGTGCTGGGGACAAAGGTTGAGCCTGAGCGACCGCGGCTTCCTGGGGCGACGTCGGGCTGTGTGTTCACAGAGCCCTGGTCCCGGGTCCCGGGAACGGACATGCCGGCCTTCACCACTGCCCTGCCTGTGCCTGGCAGGGGACGGTCCCCTGGAAGCAGCATGTGTCCCCCTGATAGGGCTGGAGAGCAGTGGCGGTTTTTACTTCTGTTCCTCCTCGTGGTGACTTTTTTAAAGAATTTCAACCACAATATTACAAGGTGAACAATGGCTTTTCCACTGGCTGGAGGGCTCCATCTAGTCTTAACTTCTCCTGCGTGCTAGTCCAGCCCTCAGCTCACCCCTCTGTCCACCCAGCACCTCAGGGGTCCAGCAAGGAGGCACCAGGACCTGGTTGCAGAGGGATGCGGTCCCACCCAGGGTGCAGACCACCCACGGCCGCTGGCAGCTGCTCCAGATGTTGCTGACCAGGGACTGCAGCCATCACTGATGCTGGAAAGGTGACAGAGGGTGGGGGGTGTCATTGTGGGGGTCAGCACAACAGCACAAGCCCAGGGTGGTAACAGGAAAGCCCCCTGCTCATGTCTTATCACTCGGCACGATAAGACCATGGCTGTAAATGCCGTCACCGGGCAGTGGGGCCAAAATGGTCCTTCTTTCCGCAACATCCGGATCCACTCACATCATTCCTGTACTCATTCGTTCACTTCTTCATTCATTCATGTACTCCTTTATTTTTTACTCCCACTCCTTCATTCATTTGTGCTCTGTCCATCCATCTATCCATCATCCAGCCACCCACCCATCCTCCCACCCGTCCACCCATCATCCACCCACACCTCCTCCAGTGCTTGCTAAGTTCTCCCTTGGGTGCGGCCTCATTCTGGAAGCTGGCAGCACACAGATGATTCAGATCTGACCTCAATGACCTTTCTCAGACCGGTGGGAAGTGTAACCACAAACCAGTCAGTGCTGTTCAGGAAATCGGGGCTCTACTGTGGTGAAGGCCACCAGTCCCACAATTCCTTCAGGAACACAGGACGCCAGGTAGGAAGTGAGTCTCCTGCCAACAGGAAGTCCAGGTCCATATGCAGAGAGGCCACTGGTCAGGAACATGGGGTCACCGAGTAAGGATGGAGGGAGCTGGTCAGGTGCAGCCCCAGCAGCTACCCTAGGGGTTGGGGGTCCACGTGGTAAGGCAGCAGTGGGCAGTGCCCGGGGACGGAGTGACCTGTCCACGGGGCCCCTGGCCCTCGAAGGTTAGGTGATGAGGGCACTCAACGGAGACAATGACCACGTGACCAGGGCTCCCCCAGGGGCGGGCCTTCTGAGCAGGCCCAGGACTTGCAGAGAAGGACCGCCTGGACCCTGGGAGAGACCGTCTTTGGAGATGAGAGCAAAGGCGGCCAGAGCAGAGCCACCTGGGCACAATGCGGGCAGGTGGTGGGACACGCATGGTCATGCCCTCTCAGCACCTGCCCCGTCCCGGGGCCACTGACCACTCCCGTTCTCCCGCCTCAGACCCGCCACAGAGGCCGTGATTCTCGGACTCCAGGCCCAGCAGAGCGGAAGGAAAGGGGCCGAGTGTTGGCCAGCGTGGGCCCAGCCCGGGAGCAAGAGCCTGGACAACCTGTGTCCGTTAGGGAGACGGAAGGGGCTCGGACACTGGGTGGGAAACTCACGAGACGGGGAGACCTGGACACCTGACCTCCACTGGACCGTGGCGCAGGCCTGATGCCATCTGGCAAGGCACAGTCCTCATGAAGTCCCGGGAATGTCCAAAACGGCTCAAGGACCAAGTGCCACAGGAGGTTACCTTCCTGTGCTGAGTGTGCCTTCCACCCCTGCATGCGTGGTGCCCAGATAAACACCAGCTGTGTAAAAAATGCCTGCTGGGCCCTGGCAGTTGGCTCAGTGGTAGAGCATTGGCCTGGTGTGTGGAAGTCCCGGGTTTGATTCCCAGGCAGGGCACACAGGAGAGGCGCCCATCTGCTTCTCCCCCCTCCCCCTCTCCTTCCTCTCTGTCTCTCTCTTCCCCTCCCGCAGCCAAGGCTCCATTGGAGCAAAGTTGGCCCGGGTGCTGAGGATGGCTCTGTGGCCTCTGCCTCGGGTGCTAGAGAGGCTCTGGTTGGGACAGAGCGACGCCCTGGATGGGCAGAGCATTGGGGCGTGCTGGGTGGATCCCAGTTGGGCGCATGCAGGAGTCTGTCTGACTGCCTCCCTGCTTCTCACTTCAGAAAAATACAAAAACAGAAAAGAAAAGCAAGAGAAAGAGAAAGAGAAGGAAAGATGCCTGCTGGCGGGCAGCCCAGGGTGGGGACCACCTTACAAAACAGGCGGAAGGACCGCCTTGTCACAGGTGCATCTGAGTGACAGCTCCCAAAGGTCTGCCCGTTTCAACTACACATCCCGGGGAAAGCATGGCCGCCCCGCCCTCTCCACCGGCATCGGAACCTTAGAGGCATCAAGGGGCCTCAGTCCCGCCTCGGGCACAGGCCATCGCGGATGAATACAGGTGTGGACTGATTCTTGTCTTTATCCTACACGTCCACGCCCACAAGACAGCTGTGGGCGTGCCGGCTACCACACCGGGGGGGGGGGGGGGGGGGGGGGCCAACACATTCTAAATGGGGGGGGGGTATGAACACACACAGTACAGTGACCGCGGTGGGCACACGACCCAGAGCGTTCCTGACCCCCAAACCCTGGCCCGTCGGACACGAACAGCCAGAGTAGCTTGTTGCCCTGGACGCAGCAGCCTCTTGACCCTGGGCAACTTGACCCGTTCGTTGAACAGGTGGTTTCAGAGACAAGGCCAGGTAACAAGCCAGAGTGGACAAAAGGGGCCAAACACAACACCCCAGGGATGCTCAGATGAGGCTGTCACTGGGTCACCGAGGGCCCGTGGGGTGTGGCGAGGCACAGGGCCCCCCCAGACACCAGAGGCCCTGCTGGCCAGTCCCCCGCTGCTGAGGAAACCACGGGCCCTGGGTCAAGCAGCCTGGCCGTCACACGCCTTGTCCTACAAGGGGACACCTGAGAGAAATCGGCATGAGCCCAACCAGCAGGCCCACAGGCTCTCCCGGTCAGGGTGGTGGGCCCCGGTCAGAGTGGGTGGAGGCCCAGGGAGGGGGGCGGGGCTGGGCAGGGGGGCTGGACCCTGGGCAGAGTGGCTGGACCCCGGGCAGAGTGGCTGGACCCTGGGGGCCCCTAAGAAGTGAGCCCCCCCACCCCCGTATCAGCAGGCTCCTCTGACGTTATTTGGATTTGCGCTCAGAACTGACCCGTCTAAACTACCCAGGGTCTGGAATCCTGTCTGTTGTTCCCATCTTTCTGCAAGTCGGCACAGAGGGCTATAATGTACAAACCATCCCTACAAACACAAAGGTTTATTTAAAACCAAGGCAACCACCGAGCCAGAGACGTATTAAATTCAGGCCAATAGCTCCTTAAACTGGCACCGATCCTAGCAAGTACTTGCCCCGTGCCCCGCCCTGAGGATGTGCTGGGGGCCCTGAGGACACCAGGGGTCCCTGTGGGGCTCTGGGTCAGGCCTGAGGGCCAGGTCCAACTCTGTCGCATCCCGGGCATCTGGCCCATGACGTGCAGCCTTTCAGGTCAGGTCTCTCCCACATGAAACAGGCGTGACACCATAACCCCCCTCCCAGTTGTCTGAGGGGCCCATGACATGGATAGGGTTCCAGCAGGCACGGACGCTTCCAGCAGCTCTGTGTGTGTGTGTGTGTGGGGGGTGCACGCCCCGTTTCTAGGCACGAAAACTGAGGCTTGAGAAGTCAAGGAAGCACCCGTGTCATTTCCAGAGCTGGAGAGTTGGTCTTAAAATCAGATTCTCGTCCACACCCTTCCCATGCCCGGAGGTCCACTGGGCGATGAAAACTAAGACCCCGTCCTGATTTGTCCTGCATTCTGCACGCCGTGGGCACCCGGGTCCTAGTGACCTGCTGCTCCAAGGCGGCAGAGGTCGGGAGGGCACTGGGGCCGCTGCTGACCACACCCCGTGCCTTCGGGAGCAGCAGCCACCAGCCACCCTCCTGACCATGAAAAGGCAACCGAGGGGGGTGGGGGTAGGTGAGCATCGGCCCCTCATTCTGGTCTCACCGACTGGACGGGCACTCACAGACCCGGGCCACGCTGAGGACATGCACACGCACACACATGACTCGGTTCGCTGAGCCAACAGCTGGACATACCAACTGAAAGAACGAACCGCTTCACCTCAATGACATGTGCACACCCCGGGGCCAGGGCTTTGAACTGACCAGACGTTCAGAGTCTCATACGTTTCTTTGGAAGCCTATTCATGATGGAAACTTCCAGCTCCACACAAGAAAAAAAACCTGATTTTCTTCTTAAAAAATCTGGAATAATGCCGTTCAGATGACCGATAGTGCAAATCAACAGTTATTTAATTACGCGTCAAGTCAAGCAGTGAAGGAATCAGATGGGCAGCCCCCAGCACTCGGCGAGGGCAGAACTCAGTGAAAACCCCGGTGATGCTACTAGCTGTGAATCAGAGAGGGCCTTGCTGTGAACCGTCAGCCTCGTGTTCCGTGTATGAAAATAGACTCTCGTTATCAGAAATCGGCGGTTCATCAGGAAGCTGCGGCCATACAGGTCTTCTGTTCACACAGCAAGGGGGACCCCTGACCTCCAGGGTTGCCTCTCCCGGGGAGAGACTCGGAGGGCCCACCAGGAAGAGCCAGCACCCCCAGCCTCGGCACACGGGACCCCAGCCGGTTAAATGCAGGCAGGAGCACCGTGAGAAAGAGGGTCCTCCGAGCGGGTCGGCTGGCTTCACCAGGCGGAGCTGAGCGGGTGCCGGAAGCTACAGCTTCGAGCTCAAACTCCCCACGACAGGCTTGTTGGTGGAAAACTCCTGCCACCAGGGCACCCTCTCCAGCACCTGGTTCTCCTGCAGGACGGCGGCCCAGAGGTTTTTATAGAGCTGCAGAGAAACACACACACAGGTCAGGGATAAAGACACAGCCCCCGATGGCCACGTGGGCGGACGCAGCTCCCCTCGTCGGCTTCCGTTAAAATGCAGGCAGGTCTCACGTTGCTCTTTGAGGAAAGGGGAAGGTGACTGAGGTCTCATCTAGATAAACCTTCTCTCCCCCAGCGGAGAACAACGGGGAATGAGACTGTGAAACACCGTCAAGTGCAGTGAGGGCCGAACATCCCACCAGCCTTTTCCTTGGAAAGTCCTGAGAGCAAACGCCGCTTCCTGGCCGCGTGTGGCCATGGAGGAGTTCTGGGGTCTCTGTGCCTGGTCTGTGCTGACGGCCGTCCCCTGGCACCCACGGGGCTGCCGGCTCGCATGGGGGGCTCCAGCCAAGAATGACGGCCGTTGGGCTGGCTGTGCTGTGGGCCCCGGGGCGGCATACCTCACATACACGGCCTCTCCCCGCCTGCCCAGCCGTCTCCTCCAGAGCTTTCAAAATAAACGGCTTGTAGCCGAGTCTCCTCACTGGAGAAACAGAGCGGTCATCAGCGGGGAGAGCGGCCCTGAGAATCACAGGCAGCTGGTGTCTCAGCAGAGAGGACATGGCCTTGGGGTCAGGGGTGAAAGGGGGAGGGTCAATCCTGTTCCTCTGCTGACAGCTGAGAGACCGTAGGCACATCCTCGTGGTCTCACAGGGACAACACCCGTGGGAAGCACAAGCGTCAACCAACACTGGCATCTCCGTGTGGCAAAGAAAGTGATATGGGGACACCTGTGAGCTCAGTAAAAAGGGACACACCGCAGGACAGAGTGGGGGCGTGAGCCTGGGGGCACCTCGCGGGAGGCCAGAGAAGACCTCTCTGAGAGGCAGCACTTTGCTTAGCACCAAATGAACGAAAGTGCTCCAGGCAGCAGGGACAGCGGGTGCAAAGGTCCTGGGGTAGGAATGAGCCCAGCAGAGAGGGCAGGGTGGCCTGAGGGGAACAGGAGCACAGCGTACAATGACCTTGGAGAAGCAGACACAGGTCAGGCCACAAGGGCTGGGGGCATTTCAGGGGGGCGTTGGTGGAGGAGCTCAGAGGAACAGCCTGTCAGCATGAGTTTCAAAAATCATTCTGGGGAGAAGAGGTGGGGAGCAGGCAGGAGAGGTGATCAAGGGGCTGTGTGGGGACCACTGTGGGGTGCAGGTTTGAGGGCTGGTTGGTCCAGCTGACGGGCAGGAGCCAGCCCTGCGAGATGGCCGGTGAGACCAGGCCTGGACAGGGGCAAGGGCGAGTGTGAAGCGAGGGGGACGCCGCATCACGGCCCCACGGAGGCCGCGTTACCCCCACTTCTCAGAGGAAGGCTCTGGGGGTCACAACCACCCCGACTTCTCCCGTCACCCCCTCTTCTGCTGCCCGGATGTGACAACTTCCCGGACGACGACAGGAGAGTCCTGGGGCAGCTCACCATCGCAGGCTCTGCGGACACTGACCAGAACCCGGAGTGGCCCCGGGGATGCAGGGGGGCCCTTTACCTCGCCGTCGGCTCTGCCGATGGGGGCGTCCAGGATGAAGTCGGGCGGGGCCAGCACGTCCACCAGGGCGACCGCGTCATCTTTCAGCTGTTGGAAGACAAAGGCCAAGCACACTTGGCGACGCCCCACATTCCATGGCAACCACGGGGGAACAGAGCCCTGGAGTCTGCTGCCCCAGGCACTAGCAACGGGAACCCCAGCGCAGGCTCGGTCCCAGTGCGCTGTCTGCTCGTGGCCTGGCGAGGCTCCCCTGCTGCACCGGGAATATTCTCACCGTGCTGCTGCCCACTTGGGACGCCCCCACGTGTTCATCTTGTGTCAACAAGGTGGGGACCGCTTGTAAAAATGACCCCGCAGCACATAAACTGATCTGTCCCTGACCCCTGACTCAATCTGGGCAGGGGCTGCTCCAATATAGGAAGCTGTGCCCAGTAAAAGAGCCACCGAGAAGGCGCCCGTGAGCACCCGAGTCCTAATGTGAGCGCTGCGGGTCCGCTGCGGTTTCACGACCCTCCCATTCCGCTGTGCGAATCAGTCTGCGGTACGGAATTTATATAAGACTCCCAAGAATGTTCTTGAAATGCAAAACCAATTTTTGTTTCTTGCAACAGTTATGAAATGCCACAGCCACGCCGAACAGAGTGCTGGGACATAGGGGCAACTGCTACGACGCAGGTTGAAAGCAAGTGGTCAGCACAGAGCGATAGAACCCACAGCCAACAGGATGGGGCACATCCGGCACAGCTCAGATGCTGGTCTCCAACACGCCCGCTGTCCCAGGGCCCGCGCACCCCCTGCCCCCCGGGCTGCAGATGAACCTGGACCCACCAGGCGGGGGTGAAGGGGAGATGTGGGCTGCATCACTGTATCCGTGACTGCCCGCTGGCTCAGCCACGGAGGGGGCAGCGCATTGGAGAGCCGCAGAGCCCTCTCCTGTGACTTTAGGAGCAGCAGTTCACCGTCCTAAACCGCACTGGTTTTCCTGTGGGGAAGCTGAGTGTGGCTGTTAGAGTCCCCCCCCTTCCTGCCATGCCCTGTGACCTAGAGCGCAGGGAGACAGCGCTGAGGGCTCATGGAATCAATGCGGGCGAGACAGGCTTCACGGCAGTCAGAGATACCACCCAGAGCCCATCAGCCCTGGAATGGCCTGGCACAGTCCAGGGGCATCTCATTCACTCCCTGCCCCCCTGACTGGACGAGGACTCGGCTCAGTGCGACGGCACAGCCCCGTGGGGCGGCCACAGCTTGTGTGCCTCTCTCCCTTTAAATACTTTGCCATAAATGAGAATCAAACCCTTCAGCCACGGGGCCACACTGCCTCCCACAACCCCGGCATTGGCGGTGGGGACCGGGCAGAGCCAGGCGGCACCAGAACATGTCCGACCCTGGGTCAGAACGTTCTGCTGGGCAGAGCATCAGCAGGATGCTGTGAGGATCGGGACCACTGGGGTTTTCCAGGTGACAAAGATGAAAGGCAAAAGAAAAGAGGAAATAACGGAAATAAACTTAAACTGGAGGCGGAGGCACCTGCCAGGCCCGGGAGAAGGAGGACTGGTCAGCTGGGAAGAGGACATCGGAGCTGCCTGGGCACAGGTCCCCAGATGTTCCCCCGGCTCCCCTGTTCCCCAGACCCCAGCATCCGCGCCTTCTCCCGTCACCTTCCCGGTTTGGGGCGGTGTGTGCGCGGGTGTGAGGGAAGCAGGAGGGCGTGCTGACACACCGTGGCCGCGGGAAATACCGCTAAGTCGTGAGACACAAAGGGGATGACGGCTCACCTGTGCGCACAGCTCCAGGATGGCGTCCTCCACCATTTTACCTGCTCGCTCACCAGAAAAGTAGCCACCTGCAAGCACAGTGCTGGTTACTGCGGGGTCTGTCCCGTCTGTCACCCTGAGTCCAGAGTCACCCCCCGGGTAGCCATCGTCCTGAACCAGCTTTCCAAAACGGCCAGTCTCAGTGCAGGAATGTGTCACCACTGCCGAGAAGCCCAGTTGAGCTGCAGCCCCTTGGCTGGGCAGAAACCCGCTGGTTCAGGGGGCTCGTGCCAGGCGATGGCCAGAAGCTGGGATTGCGGGAGCCGGGGGCCCACGTGAGGCAGGTGGTGTGTGTGGCACTCGGGGCAGAGGGCTCAGGGGAGGCTGGCGGGCTAGGTTCCTTCGGAAGGAGGAGGGATTCTAGGAGAGGGAAGTGTGGATGGTGGCTCTCGGGACACCCAGCATGGGAGGGAGGGTAGTGTGGGGCTGGGGGCTGGGGTGTCGGGGGCCTTCTGGAGCCCCCAGGGGACAGGACATGTGACCACCTCCTCACGGTCAATTCCTGCACCGCAGAGGGCTGGGTCGTGGTATCTAACAGGCACAAGGAGGAGGCCCCGCACGTCAGATACCACATTTGCTGCACAATCTTTTGTTTCAATTTTGACACAGAAAATAACTACGTGTGGCCATTCGGGTTGGCATTCCTGAAAGAGCACCATCCCTGCCCCTCCCTGAGCCTGCCCGCCCTGAGCCTGCCAGCCCTGAGCCTGCCTCTGTCAGCCACGCACCCTCCCGCCTCGCCTCCGCAGGGCAAGCCCGGAGGGGAGCAGCGTGGGCTCTTGGCGAGGGGGAAGGGCAACAATGTATCTCCACGAAGCCCACACACGCACACAGGATGTGAGCAGATGCAGACCATCCGCAGCACTAACGCCATGGGGGCGATTAGGGAAAAATGTAAGTTCTCCTTAGGGGACAAGTATGGCTGAGGAACACAGGCTTACCCCATTCCCACCAGTCCTCCCAGCCATCACCTCCTCCAGGACGCCCCCACCCCCAGCCTGGGCACTTCTGGGGGTGCCTCCCCAGCCATGCAGGCCTGTCTGTGCCCTGTGGGCGCTGTCCGGATGCTGCTCTGCCCTCACTCGTCCTCACTGGGGCCTCTGGGCCTTCTCCGTCACGGGCTGACTCCGCACGGGAGGAGCTCCCCTAGACCAGTGGTTCTCAGCCTTTGTACCCCTGGGTACTGGTGAAAGTAGAGTTATTTCAGGGACCACTGAGGCAGAATCACCAGAGCATAAGCAAAGGCGACTGAGAGCATCGGGTCTGCAATCTTCAGAGAACACCAGGGTGGTGGGCTCCCGCGGACCAGCGGTTGGAAACCCCTGTGCTAGATAAAGCAGCGTGTACCCAGGTCCTGGGCGGGGCGGGGCGGGGGTGGCCGGGGGGCGTGGCCGGGGCGGGCGGGCGGGGCCTGCGGCAGGAGCCCTCACCTCGGTAGAGCAGCGCCATGTGCTGGCTCAGGGACCACAGCCCGTAGAGGGCGCTGAGCTGCGGGAGCGTGGCCCGCAGCGGGGGCGGGGCGGGGGCAGGGGCGGGGCGGGGGCGGGGTGGGCGGGGCCTGCGGCAGGAGCCCTCACCTCGGTAGAGCAGCGCTGTGTGCTGACTCAGGGACCACAGCCCGTAGAGGGCGCTGAGCCGCCGGAGCGTGGCCCGCAGCGGGGGCGGCACGCCGGGCTGGTGCGTGTGCCGGTGGAACCTCTGAATCACGGTGAGCTCCAGGAACGCCAGGGCCAGGGAGCGGCAGCAGTACACCTGAGGACAAGCACAGTACACCTGAGGACAAGCACAGTACACCTGAGGACAAGGACAGTACACCTGAGGACAAGCACAGGGCCCCCCCTGCCCGTCAGCGGCAGCAGGGGACCTCCTGGGCCCGTCCATCAGCTGAGGACCGGCTGTCCATCACAGCCGTCACCCCTGGAGCTTGTTTGGGGAAGACAGCGCACCCACGCCAGGGGTCCAAAGCCAGGGGGGCGGTCCCCCCCAGCCCGGTCCCTGCCCTCCACATTGGGCCCAACCCCAGCCCCCCTCCTGTCGGACCCCCTCCCCAATATGCTCCCCACATCAGGGAAGGGTGTGATGAACCAGCTGGGACCAGGCATCAATTTCTGCGGCACGCTGGTTTCTGAGGACAGCCAAACAAGGAATGGATACTCTGGCGATACAGTCAGAACTGTCCACTTCAGCGGTCAGCCGTGCCGTGTGGGGGAGAGAGCTGGGCCCTGGCGTCAGCAGGCTTGGGGTCAAGGCTGGCCCTGACAAGGAGGGTGGGCAACCCGGGCCATTTCTCCTGGCTCCGAGCTTCTCGGCCATCAAAGGTGACGGTGCAGGAGGGTCTGTCTCCCGGGGCACAGACGTCTCTGCAGGGCATCCCCAGGAACTCGGGACGGGTCGGCCCCAGGCAGGCGTGGAGAGGCTGACAGTCAGCGTGGGGACGCCTCCCGCCTTTTTATATTTCTTAAACAGATGATGGAATCATGTAGCCAAATCATGTGATAGACATATTTTTACTCTATTTGATGTTTTCAAGGACCTACTGGGTGTCTGGCTTGTCTCAGTTAACAACAGCAAGTGACCGTTGTTCCTGGCAGGGGCAAGCAGGTCAAGTTAAACTTCCTCCTGGTCAAAGATGAGGCACGTTTATAGTTCAACTGAAGAGTAAGTTCTCCAAAGACCCAGCCATTCCCACCATCCATCCACAGCGGATGGAGTAGCCGCTGTCACTGGGACGCTGTCATCAACCTGCACGTCCCCTGCACTGGTTCACAGACCTCGCGGCTGCGCCCTTGGGCCAGGCTGCCCGTCAATCTGTGGGAGCCATTTCCCGCTGAGCACCCGCCGGCAGGCACGTGGTTCACGGGCATCCTGTCCGCGGTCCGTCTTCAGACTTGTTTACAGCAGCACCTGCTGTTGAGAAACGGTGCCCACGTGGTCAGCGCTGACGGCCGCCTCCTCTCTCCCAGCCTCCCAGCTGCGTGTACACAAACGTCGTCCCGGTGTTCCTCCTGTGTGCCACGCTGCTCAGACCATCATGGGGGTGGCGTTATGTCTTACTGGTCCCCCAGTGCCCAACCCGGGGCTCTGAGAACGCTCTTAAAATGCTGCGTGATCAGGTCAGGTGTGGGCAGCACGGACGCGCTCGGGTCATCACCGCCCCTTCCAGGCCTCGCAGTGGCTTGCTGTCCATGATCGCAGCCACTCCACAAGGGTGTACCTCTCCTCAGGTGTGCCGGCCACGTCCACGGTTCCCGCTGGCCCCTCCATCCTCTGCCGTGAGCTCACTGAACCGTGGTCACAACGTCCGGACGGAGGTGAGCTACCTCTCACACAGCTGAGCCCTCGTCACATTCTGGCATCAGAGTGCACGCGCCAGGTGACACCCGGGGTGAAGACGGGCAGCCAGGAGGGACGGACAGCGGCCCCCGGGCGGCTCTCTGGGGTGCGGAGGTGGACGGCGGCCCCCGGGCGGCTCTCTGGGGTGTGGAGGTGGACGGCGGCCCCCGGGCGGCTCTCTGGGGTGGGGAGGTGGACGGCGGCCCCCGGGCGGCTCTCTGGGGTGTGGAGGTGGACGGCGGCCCCCGGGCGGCTCTCTGGGGTGTGGAGGTGGACGGCGGCCCCCGGGCGGCTCTCTGGGGTGCGGAGGTGGACGGCGGCCCCCGGGCGGCTCTCTGGGGTGCGGAGGTGGACGGCGGCCCCCGGGCGGCTCTCTGGGGTGCGGAGGTGGACGGCGGCCCCCGGGCGGCTCTCTGGGGTGTGGTGGTGGACGGCGGCCCCCGGGCAGCTCTCTGGGGTGTGGAGGTGGACGGCGGCCCCCGGGCAGCTCTCTGGGGTGTGGAGGTGGACGGCGGCCCCCGGGCAGCTCTCTGGGGTGCGGAGGTGGACGGCGGCCCCCGGGCAGCTCTCTGGGGTGTGGAGGTGGACGGCAGCCCCCGGGCAGCTCTCTGGGGTGTGGTGGTGGACGGCAGCCCCCGGGCAGCTCTCTGGGGTGTGGAGGTGGACGGCAGCCCCGGGCAGCTCTCTGGGGTGTGGAGGTGGACGGCAGCCCCCGGGCAGCTCTCTGGGGTGTGGAGGTGGACAGCAGCCCCTGGGCAGCTCTCTGGGGTGTGGAGGTGGGGTCGCCCTTTGTGCCGTCCGTCTCTGTGGCGTCTTGCTTAGGAGCTCACGGGAGGGTCTTCCTTTCAGAATGGTGCTCGGACACAAAGTAACTCGGGACGAGCTGATTGGCAGCATCGCTGTCCGAGGGACCGAGCCGGCCGGGACGCTGGCGTGCTCCGGGCGGGCCGCTTCCTGCCTCCTGTTTCGGTCACGTGGCACTGACCGGGCTGTGCTGATCCCGGGCGGCCCTGCATTCCTTTAAGTCATAGCTTCACCCCTGGTGTAGTCACCCTCAGCTGGAGCCGTTCCCACCAAGACCCCAACCCAACTCCTCGACTCTCCCCCACCCGACAGGCGGTGTGCCCGCAGGTCCCCAGAGACACCCCGGCTCAGCGTCTGCGTGAGGGCGAAGCTGCCCCTCCCCACACAGGAGGGGTCAGGAGGAGGCAGGTAGAGGTCTCCGGGGACACAGAGACCCACTAGGCAACACCGAGAAGGGACACCACCAGCGTGAGAGGTCCCGGCACCTCCCTCACCCCCCCGGCCTCCTGAACGACCCCGTCCCTGCAGACACGTGGGACCCGGGGATCACAGGGGACAGACAGACCCCGCGCCACGGGTCGTGTCAGAACACTGCTCTTGTACCCAGACTCCCCGCTCAGGGTGAGGACCAGAGGTGCCCCTGGCCATGCCCAGAGGCTCCCTGGGTAGGATGACAATGACTCTGAAACCTGAAGGCGGAGCACTGGTGTGTGACCTCATGTGGAGTCACCAAGTCACTGCCCGTCAATAGGTCAGGACAAGGGCTGGTGTCCCGGCCCTCTGTGAATCTAAGGGTCCTGTACTCCAAGACACCCCCCCCACTCCAGTGACCCCAGCTCTGGCAGAGGGGCCAGGTACCACCAGGCACTTTCAATGTGATGTAACCAGTCTCTTTCTCAACCTAGCAAGGGTGGTGCCGCGTCCCCACAGCAAACCAAGCTGCAGGGAGGAGAGGCCGCGGCCGAGATCACGGGGGCTGGAGGGTGGGGGAGAGACAGCGGCCAAGGTCACGGGGGTTGGAGGGTGGGGGAGAGGCCGTGGCCAAGGTCACAGGGGCTGGAGGGCGGGGGAGAGGCCGCGGCCGAGGTCACGGGGGCTGGAGGGCGGGGGAGAGGCCGCGGCCGAGGTCACGGGGGCTGGAGGGCGGGGGAGAGGCCGCGGCCGAATTCACGGGGGCTGGAGGGTGGGGGAGAGGCCCCGGCCGAGGTCACGGGGGCTGGAGGGTGGGGGAGAGGCCGCGGCCGAGGTCACGGGGGCCGGAGGGCGGGGGAGAGGCCGCGGCCGAGGTCACGGGGGCTGGAGGGTGGGGGAGAGGCCGCGGCCGAGGTCACGGGGGCTGGAGGGCGGGGGAGAGGCCGCGGCCGAGGTCACGGGGGCTGGAGGGCGGGGGAGAGGCCGCGGCCGAATTCACGGGGGCTGGAGGGCGGGGGAGAGGCCGCGGCCGAATTCACGGGGGCTGGAGGGTGGGGGAGAGGCCCCGGCCGAGGTCACGGGGGTTGGAGGGCGGGGGAGAGGCCGTGGCCAAGGTCACAGGGGCTGGAGGGCGGGGGAGAGGCCGTGGCCAAGGTCACAGGGGCCGGAGGGCGGGGGAGAGGCCGCGGCCGAGGTCACGGGGGCTGGAGGGTGGGGGAGAGGCCCCGGCCGAGGTCACAGGGGCCGGAGGGCGGGGGAGAGGCCGCGGCCGAGGTCACGGGGGCTGGAGGGTGGGGGAGAGGCCGCGGCCGAGGTCACGGGGGCCGGAGGGCGGGGGAGAGGCCGCGGCCGAGGTCACGGGGGCTGGAGGGTGGGGGAGAGGCCGCGGCCGAGGTCACGGGGGCCGGAGGGCGGGGGAGAGGCCGCGGCCGAGGTCACGGGGGCTGGAGGGTGGGGGAGAGGCCCCGGCCGAGGTCACAGGGGCCGGAGGGCGGGGGAGAGGCCGCGGCCAAGGTTACGGGGGCCGGAGGGTGGGGGAGAGGCCGCGGCCGAGGTCACGGGGGCCGGAGGGTGGGGGAGAGGCCGCGGCAGAGGTCACGGGGGCTGGAGGCTGGGGGAGAGGCCGCGGCAGAGGTCACGGGGGCTGGAGGGTGGGGCCGTCGCCGTCGGGACCCAGCAGCACGGGGATCAGGGGCAAATCATAAAGCAATTGTAGGAACAAGCACACACCTGGGCGTTGTTTCTGGCTTCAAAGTCGTTGCGTCCCGATCTCCTCTCCTGACTTAGTTTCTGGTGACTCTCTCGGAGCAGGTAGCAAACCAGCCACACATACGCCGCCAGGGGGACTGCGAGACGGAAAACAGGAAACGGTGACCACTGAGCATCCCACCGCGGCCGAGCGCTTGCGTCCTCAGGACAGACAGCAGCACCGGCTCCTTGCGCACACGGACGAGTGTGTGGATCGGGTCTGGTGTACAGAGAGGGAAACTGAGGCACGGGGCAGGGACTGCCCAAGGAGCCCCCACCAGGGAGAGGGTCCCAGCCCTGCTCACACCTGGATTTGGGGACTCCTCTGTTTTCAGCACCGTTTGTGGGACTTCAGCACGGTCGCCCATGGACACGGACACACCAGGTGGCCCAGTGCGCACTCCTGAGCCTGGGAGGTTGTCCTCCCGGAATACCCAGAAAACCCAGGTCAACGCTGGGTACCAACGTGGATGTGACAGAACGCAGGGGACAGACACCTGCGCTGGAGTCATCGAGACGCTGCCGCATCCTGGAGCCCTTCCGGGCAGGACGGAACTCACACCAACAGCAGACTCACATTTTCCACGATGTGTTCACCCAACAACAAACCCAGGACCTCACCGTGTGCCAGGAATCACTGTTGCTAATGCCACAACCAGGCCCGAGGGATGACACACCAACCCTGCCTGTGTCCCTCGAGGACCCCGCCAGGCGGCTCCCCAGCGCGCCCTGGGAGGCGCCCCTCTGCGGTGGACGGAGTGGACGCGCCCACGGTGGCCGAGGTCAGTGGCTAGTTGGAGTCTGCTTTGATACATGAGCTGTTGGAACTTTTTTGTTTTTGTTTTTTTTGAAACTCCACTTTCCACTGTCAGTTTTTGAGAAGAAAGCGTGTCACGTTGCTCTGAGGGGTTCACGTGGAAGGGAGGAGACCCCGGTGCGCGTACGGAAGGAAGCACCAGTTCCTGGGATTCTTCGGAAGCCAGCTGCCATCACTGAGCAGACCCGGCTGGGAGCTGAGCTGGGCACAGAGATGCATCCTCCCGGAGGCCTCTGAGGCTCGACTTTCCAGCGCTGGTCACAGACGGCCTCCTCGGGGCTCCCCCACCGTCCTGCTGGTCACAGAGGGCCTCCTCGGGGCTCCCCCACCGTCCTGCTGGTCACAGACGGCCTCCTCGGGGCTCCCCCACCGTCCTGCTGGTCACAGACGGCCTCCTCGGGGCTCCCCCATCCCCTCTGTGCCCCCGGACGGTAACTCAGCAGCTGGCACTACCTCACCCCACATGTGGCCTCATTCCCGCCAGCACACTCCCCAGCTGTCATTGTCACCACCCTCCACTCACTCCTGGTCTGCGGCTCCTGCTCAACCTCGTAGCCCAGGGGCTTCTGAGCACGCCCACCAGACTCTCTCCAGGTGACACCTGAGTTCTCAGTGTCACCAGAGTCCTTCACGCTCGCCCGGTCCTCTGTCTAGGAGGCAGCCCCGGCCATCCCGTCCTCCACCCTCTGACCCTGTCCCCTGCCCTCCCAGCCTGCTCCCCCTTCTCCACTCTGTGCCTCTGCCTGCGAACCAGCTCCCGACTGATCTCCTGCATCTGGGCTCCTCTAAGCACAGCTTCCGAAGCGGGACTCTGACCCCGGGGCGCGCTGACCCCGGGCCACTCTGACCCCAGGGCGGCTCTGACCCCGGGGCGGCTCTGACCCCAGGGAGCCCCAGACGCCAGGCCACCAGCTCCTCGGTGGACACGCAGCCCCAGTGCCGCCCGCTCTGCATCTGGGCCCACACGCCCTTCACCACCCTGGGCTCCTGTGTGGCCGCCTGCTCCCAACATGCTGCTCTGAGCCTCCGAGACCTAGCTCAGGAGCTGCTTCCTGGGAAAGGGCAGAGCTCACCACACAGCCCACCCTGTGTCTTTGGGCCCAGGGAGGGCTCCGAGCGGGGCCCCACCACATGCGGCTGCCCCAGGGAAAGCGCCAGGCAGGCCCGGCTTCCACGGTGCACAGCACGGGGCTGACCATGTTCCCTCCCCACCTGTTGCAAGGGACACTGAGGCACAGAGAGGTTAGGTACCCGGCCAGAGTCACACCGCGGGGGCAGCACGGAGCCCCCAGCCCTGCACACACAGGGGTCAGAGCAGCAGGACACATGGAGCTGCAAATATTTCACATGCTTGCAAATGAGCCAACTGCAGCAGTGGCCTCCCATCGCCAAGTGGCCGTGCGGGTCCTGGGCTGCACAGGACCACCCGGGAAACCATCCTCTGTGCTGAGGCACGTGCGTCCCCCAGGACCTGGATGGGGCCGGCCTGTCCTTCGCTCTCCAGGTCACCGCTGCATTCCGAGAGGGAAACATCTCCTGCCCTTCCAAACAGGGGGCACCCGGCACTGGGGACACCTCGCGCCTCCTGTCCTACTGAGCTCCAGGGCCATAAATCTTTTATGTCATTTAGACGGAAGACCCAGCCCAGGGACGAAGGCCAGCCCGGAGACGTGGGGCCGGATGACCCAATGCCCTGGAGACGGGGGCTGGCCGCGGGCCGCCCGCTCCACACTCTCCACGCTCCGAGAGCCGGGCCAGGGTGCGGGGCGAAGCCACCTCTGCCAGATACTGTGTGAGCTGCGTCTGTGTTTCCTCCAGAAACAATGTTTTCACTTTGTGGAGCTTGCAGAAAATTAGGGCACCCCGAGGAAGAAACAGACAACGCTGCCCTGGCGCGCTTCCTGACGCTGGCCCGCGAGGCTGCCGCCCCGGCGTCCACTGCCGGCGAGGCTGCAGCCCCGGCGTCCACTGCCGGCCAGGGCCGGAGCGGAAACCCCTCCGAGGGGCTGGAGGGCCTGTGTACTCCTCCTTTCAGGAAGGGCAGGGCGGTGGTTCCGGGGGAGAAAACGTCCTGGTTGGGTTGAGGTCACCGGAACAATGAGGTCACTCTCTGGGGCCTTCCGTGGTGACGGCCGGCTGGGGACGTCTGTGACCCTGAAACAGAGCTTCCAGAGTGTCCCCCGCCGTGTTTTCCTCTGCTTTTAGCCGACGAGGAATGGTGACGTGAGCGAACATCAGAAAAGCAGGAACAAAGGCTGGTGCCCACGGAGAAACACAGCGAGGGCCAGTGACCAGCTCTCTGGATGACGATGATGATGATGATGACGATTCCGTGGACCCGGGCAGGCGAGCGGGCACCCTGGCTCTCCGCCGCAGACCCCTCTCCGGAAGAGCCCACAGCTGCTGACGCTACAATGTTACGAGCTCTCTGTCCTTCGTGTAAGGGAGGGGGATGGCTTTGTCACCCTTGTCCCCCCCCCACCGCCATGAGTCATACTGGAGTCTCCTAACTCCAGCGCAGGGGCCTCCTCCCACATCCAAGGCTCTCTGGGAAGAGTTCAGGGGAATAAACAGCATCTTGACGGGGATCCCGTGGCGAAAGTTGCAGCTGAGACCAGATTGTGTGTTTAAAATAGTCGCGGGTGCTGTCTGACCCCGTGGCGACGGGGCCCCTGCTGACAGCTCGTCCAAGTATCAGCTTCTCAGTTCTCAAGAAAACCCGAGGAGGTGGGCTCGCTGCTGCCACCGGGGCGCAGGCAAGGACACGGGGCAGGAGGGCGGTGGAGAGCTGGGGGCAGGGCCAGGCAGCCTGGGGGGCCCAACACCACACCCCGTCCGTCCCCCCACCGTGCGGCAGGAGGGCTGCTGGTCCAGTTTCTTGGGGGGTCTCAGCGGAAGGGACAGCTCTGACCGCTGGCCAGGACGCCCACTCCATGGCCCTCAGGGCACCTGGAAACAGGGCCGTGGGCTGTGGCGTAACCAGCACGGACAGGGGCCGACACTCATGGCGTTTCTGCTGTGGGCACAGGCTGCTACTTTTGTCATGGGATTCGACAAAAAAAAGGGTCGTCTGGGGAAGGCACTTCCTTCAGAGACATCTGCCAGGGGCAGGGGGACCTGGGGATGCGGGCAGGAGTTCCCATCCAGTCCTCCTGAGAAGCCTCATTCCCAGGGCCCACTAGGAAGCTTCTGGAAGCTGCCATGGGTGATCCTGAGCCCCAGAGCACAAAGGCCGCATGTGGTCCAGATCCGTCTCCGCGCCCTACCTCAGACGTCTGTGGGCCGCGCGGGCATGTCACACACAAGTAGTGCCTGGGTTCTGCCTCCCACCCAGTGCACTGTCCTGGTGGATCCCACCCGTGTTCTCTCCATTGGCACCCACAGCTAGCCCCCGCCTCTGGGTGAACCTGCAGTCCTTCCCCCAGAGCCCCTGTGCTGTCCTGCCCCGCCCGCCCCGCCCCTCCAGCCCCGCCCCCACCCCCCACCGTCCCGCCCCCACTGCCGTCCAGCCCCGCCCCACCATCCAGCCCCGCCCCCACTGCCTTCCAGCCCCGCCCCCACTGCCTTCCAGCCCCGCCCCCATCACCCTCCTGCCCCCACTGCCTTCCAGCCCCGCCCCCACTGCCTTCCAGCCCCTGCCACCATCTTCTCCCACCTCCCAGCGCCCTTTTTCCCAGGACGGCTTCTAATGTGAGTCGGCAGAGCAGACAGCACAGTCCCCCTCCGGGCAGCTGCTCCCCTGCCAGAACCACCCAGGGATGCCCACGGCCCTGGAAGGACATCCGACCCCCGGGTCCCCCGCGGCTGCCTGTTATTTCCTCTGAGACCTGGGCGGCGAGGCACAGTCTCAAGGGACTGTCCCAGCTGGCCCAGCCCCTGTGGGGACCACCCGGCCCAGGCCTCCTGAGGCTCTGACCGGGCCTCTGACCTACTCCTGTGCGGCCACCCCCAACCTAGACTGAAGCCGGGGAGCGTGAGGACGCGGGTCTCCGTCACCTCTGCACCCAGCAAGATGGCAAGTGCTCAGCACACACCTGCAGAGTGAACGGCGAACGTCCCCACGGAGAAGTCAAGGGCGCAGGCCCGGGGACACCCCGCATTTCTGTGACGAGGGCCTGTGGTGGGGACCGGGGCTCCTAGAAGCTGAGGCTTCTACTGCACCCTGGGAGGGAGAGCGCGGTGGGGACCGGGGGCCCTCGGCCCCGCCCTGGAGTCTGCGCCGGGCTCCGTGTCGGCACGGGGATGCCGGAGGAACGGACGAGGGGGTCACCCACGGCCACCGCCGTCGCCGCGCCGCACACCGCACCGGTCAGGGCGGAAGCGGACCACAGCGCGGGCGCGGGCACACCTGAGGAGTCCAAGCAGTCCTGGAGGCTGGCAGCCTCGAACTTCTGGCCAAGGACGGCAGGATAGGCTTCCAGAAAGTCCACACTCTTCAGCGGGCTCTCGAAGCGAGTGCCACCTAGAAGCACACACACCGGTCACTCTGGGGAAAGCCGGGGACCCCAAGCACAGGCCCTGTGGGAGAGAGGAACCTCCCCCCCCACCCGGGCCTCTGCAGTGATTCTGGAAGTTAGTCTGCAGTGACACCACCCTTCCTAGGACAGGGTCAGAGGCGGGACTTAACGGCAGGCACACCGCACTGGGCACACGCCCTGGGCCCCGCCTTCTGAAGGGCTCCGCAAATCCCCAACTTGATACTTCGTTCTAATGACAAGGGGCCCAATATTTTCTTCTGCGCCTGGGGCCTCAACCGACCTTCATCCGCCTCTGGACAGGGTCCATCGTGAGAGAAGAGCTAATTCTGGGGGCACGAGAACTCACGTCCTGTGTGAGTTCAGAGGCTGCCAGGAGCTCAGTGGAGCTTTACCTGGGCCCCCGAGGCCAGCAGGCTGAGCAGGTTGTTCTCACCTGGGCCGTCACGGGCCAGCAGGCTGAGCAGGTAGTTGCTGGTCTGCTGCAGCAGGACGTTGTTGTCCCCTTCGTACGTGCAGTTGGGGTCGTTGTCATTCCTGAGGTCGCCCAGACGGTTCACTGCAACGAAGCCCCATTTCCATCACCTCTGGTGCATGTGTGAGAAACAGCCGCCACTCCCTGGGAATTTAAGTCCTGGGCCCAGTGGGATGGGGGACAAAGCACTGCCCACCTCACCCCATGCCCCTCCCGCCCCTCCTGATGGCTGCGGCCCCCAACCGCTCTAAGCAGTGGCTCCTCTTTCAGGACATACGGTGACCGCCCAGTGGGCGTCAGCAGGGACCCGGGCGGCTCCCCGAGAAACACTCGGCACAGCCGGGGAGCAGGGAGTGCTCCAGAAACACCCACGTCACCAGCACCCTGTCCTTGGGAGGTCACCTGGCCGACCTGCCTGCAGTGTGGGGGTCAGAGACAGGTGCTGGGGGGGGGCTGGCTGCCACTTTCTAAAACTGAATGAGCCCTTCTTTATACACAAGTCCAGCCCTGGCCGGTTGGCTCAGTGGTAGAGCATCGGCCTCACGTGCAGGAGTCCTGGGTTCGATTCCTGACCAGGGCACACAGGAGAGGCGCCCATCTGCTTCTC
Organism: Saccopteryx bilineata; assembly: GCF_036850765.1. Lineage (NCBI taxonomy): Eukaryota > Metazoa > Chordata > Mammalia > Chiroptera > Emballonuridae > Saccopteryx > Saccopteryx bilineata. The sequence goes on from NC_089494.1 coordinate 263,520,044, forward strand.
CACCCCTCGCCCTCTCCTTCCTCTCTGTCTCTCTCTTCCCCTTCTGCAGCCAAGGCTCCATGGGAGCAAAGTTGGCCCGGGTGCTGAGGATGGCTCCATGGCCTCTGCCTCAGGCACTAGAATGGCTCTGGTCGCAACAGAGTGACACCCTGGATGGGCAGAGCATGGCCCCCTGGTGGGCAGAGCATCGCCCCCTGGTGGGCGTGCCAGGTGGATCCCGGTTGGGCGCATGCGGGAGTCTGACTGCCTCCTCGTTTCCAACTTCAGAAAAATACAAAAACAAACAAACAAATAAAAACAAAAAAAAAAAACAGGTCCAAATAGCTGAAGAAAACTCTCACTCTCGTGTCTTTTGTTGTCTCTCCTGGCAGGTAAGTGGCCTGATTCTTTTGCATATCTTATAAGGTGTGCTCCCCAGACCCTCCTGCCCAGGGTCCCCCTGCTTGGAGGGAAATATTCTCCAAAGGTGAGGCAGGGAAAGGTGGACGTGGACTCCACAGGCTCACCCGCTGCTGGGCTTGTGGTGGCCTGTGAGACCCTGATCAGTCCCTGACTCGCTGCCACAGGCCAGAGCCAGACCACTGGACGTGAAGAGCGGGGAATGACCTCGGAGAAACAATGTGCACTTGACAGTGAACCCCAGATACAAGGCTTTACGCTCCCCCCATGCTGACATCGGGCTCACTGGTCTGAACCCAGCGCCTGTACACAATAACAACACTTGAATCGGACGTTTCTTGTTGTCTGCGGGAGCTGCAGGATCCAGTGCCCTTACTGTGAGCTATTTATAGTGTCTCCGTGAGCTGTAACAAACACAAGCTACAAAGAGCATGTGGGGGAGGGCAGAGCTTGTAAGTGAGGAACTGGTGTGCTCACCCCCATGTCAGTGACAGGGAGAGGCAGAGCGTAGGGGAACCCCGGGCCACGCCGCTGGCCACCCTGTTCGAGAGAGAACTGGGATGGACCCTCGCTGGAAGGACGCGATGACCCACAGGCCATCCCTGAAACGTGTCTCACCATGTAAACTACCAGCAAGGGTTCTGCCCGTTCTGTTGTCTGGAAGGTGTGTGTGGCCTTCTCAGAGTAACCAAGACCTTACCCATTTATTATTAAAGATCAGGACACAGGACGTTTGGCAGGGGAGAGTGGCAAATAACGATTGCTATAATAACAATTCAAGGCCCTGGCCGGGTGGCTCAGTGGTAGAACGTCGGCCTGGCGTGTGGATGTCCAGGGTTCGATTCCCGGCCAGGGCACACAAGGAGAAGCGCCCATCTGTTTCTCCAACCCTGCCCCTCTCCTTTCTCTCTCTCTCTCTCTCTTCCCCTCCTGCAGCCAAGGCTCCATTGGAGCAAAGTTGGCCCCGGCGCTGAGGACGGTTCCATGGCTTCCACCTCAGGCACTAGGATGACTCTGGCCGCAATGGAGCAACACCCCAGATGGGCAGAGCATCACCCCCGGGGAGTCTGTCTCTGCCGGCCCTCCTCTCACTGAATAAAAAATAATAAATAAATAAATGACTCCAAACTAAAATAACAATTCAAATAAAAACAAAAAACGTTACCAAGCACTCCCTATATGCCCAACACCTGAAACAAATGCTTTCCACGTGTGAATTCACTTGATCACGGCAAAGACTCCCCGGCTGATACCCTCAGCGTCCTACTTTATAGATAAGAACACCGAGGCTCAGCGAGGTCGGGTAGTTTGCCCATACTCACACAGCTGAGGGAGTGGCTGAGCCGGGACGGGTCCCAGGCTCCGGGTGGCCCACTCTGTTACCCACACGCCGGGACGGGTCCCAGACTCTGGGTGGCCCACTCCGTGACCCACACGCCGGGACGGGTCCAAGGCTCCGGGTGGCCCACTCTGTGACCCACATGCCGGGACGGGTCCCAGGCTCCGGGTGGCCCACTCTGTGACCCACACGCCAGGACGGGTCCCAGGCTCCGGGTGGCCCACTCTGTTACCCACACGCCGGGACGGGTCCCAGGCTCCGGGTGGCCCACTCTGTGACCCACACGCCGGCTGCCCAAACAACAGCCAAGGCCGCTCAGAACGAGCTCCCTCTTTCCTACGTGTGAGAGTGTTTCATCAGAACAACACCTGGTGCCAGTTTGCGGTCGAGCCATTAATCAGACAGCCGCCACTCAGAGGAAGAGGGGACCTCATTTCTGCTTTGGTCTCCAGTGGTGCCCTCAGAATTCCTCCACAGTCACCCTGACCCTGGTGTCCCTGTTTCCAGGAACATCCGGCGTGGGGAAGTGGGGACCTGTCCGGGGCAGGGGGCGCCCAATGAGTTGTGGGCAGAGCCAGGAGTAAACCTTTCGGGCTCTGTCGAGAGTCCTGAACGCCACACACGGAGTGTGAACACAGCCAGAGGAAGGCGTGCACGGACGGGCATGGATGGCCGCGTCCCAACAACACGCTGTTCATGAGAACCATGGCGGCTGGAATGGCCCCAGGCCGCAGTCTGCTGAGCCCTGGGCTGGAGGAAAATGGAGTCGAAGGGTCAAGACCGGGGGCCGTCCCACGCTTCTCCAAAACCTACCGGCCAGGTAGCCGTGTCCTCCGCACGCCTCCCGGCACTCCTGAATTCCCCGCTGCGCGGTCCACGAGGCCAGGGGCTTGGCGGCCGACGCCAAGGCGTGGATCTCCCGTCCGAGCTCTGCCTTGGGAGGGGATAGCCAAAAGCCACAGGTGAAAGGAGGCCCCGGCACCAGAGGGAGGGAGTCAGTCCGACCGCAGCGTGAAAGCCCTCCGGTCTAATCCGACACACTGCACAACCACAGCAGAAAGAAACCCACTCTCAGCCTAAAGGCAGGTCCACCTGAGGATGGGTGCACCAGGTACTCATGCGGCTTCCTGGGCCCGCTCTGCCCCCGCAAACAAACCCCGGGGCGGAGGGCTGACTGTAGAAGCTAACCACGGGGGCTGCACATGAAGGCTCGCGTGTGTCAAGTGCACGGACATGACACGGAGCAGCGCGCGCTGTTGGAGGCTCCGAGCATTTCTGGTGAAAAGCAGGGGTCAAACAACGTCAAGGGGACGCTCCTCTGAGCAGAGGGGGCCAGGCGGGGACCGGGTCCTGCTGTGGCCAGAAGGATGGCCAGCGGGCTCTGAACTGGTACCGGTCAGCCTCCCTGGGCCTTCCAGGCCTTATAAACAGCCTTGGCTTCTGCTGGGTATGAATGACAATCCAGAGAAAGAGAGGCCCACAGGGGCCTGCTAAATCTCTGTTTTCCGCTTCAAACCCGGCGCCCTGGAGGTCCTGAGGTGCCTGGGTTGCACCCGAGTTTCAGGAGGAATAAAGCCGGAGTGCACTATAACACTGTTAACAGGAGAACGATTCCAGTGTCAGCTGGCAAAGGTTGCAGTGACTCACACTAAGGGAAGAACAGGCTTAACCCCTGCCTTCCTGGGGAAAAGCCCCCCCCAAACACACACACACACACACACACACACACACACACACACACACATGCACGCGCGCGCACGCGCGCGCACGCACACACTCCCTCCCCACTCCCTCACTGCTGCTCGGCTGTGCCCCCTGCTGGCCGCCATGGAGATTTGTGCTGAACATCCCAAGATGTAACAATTAGATACAGGCCTCCCAGGGTGTCCTAGGAACCCTGACCTGCCGCGTTTCTAACCCTTTTGCTGTCAGTGGTTCACACCTGACGCCGCCCCGGAAGCCACGAGGCGGCTGTGGCATGGAAACCTTGACTGTGTGTGTCCCGGATTGTCAGCTGGGTTCCGATCTTTGTGGGTTGTTTATGAAAGGAGCGGACCCTGAAATCCGCTGAAGGGGCTGGTCACGTGGGCTGTGCAAAGCTGTCACGTTCTGGGAGGACAGCAGCCGAGCTCCCTGAGGCCGCGGAAGCCGCATCAGCACGCCCTCGGGAGCGGGAAGGTGGCCATGCGCTGAGCCTGCACATCGGTGAGCACCCCCCACCCCCCACCCCCCACCCCCAGGCTCCCAGGGGCCGGACGCGTGGAAGGAAGGCGCGGGGGCCTTCACTCTGCAGAGCCAGGGGTGGGGGGTGTTATTTTAAAAGAACCGCCGGAGTGGGTGTTAAGTAATAACGAGCCCTGCCGGGGACGGGACGGGAACAGAGCGTGGTGCTCACCTGCCTGGCGTTTCGGTCGTTTCTCTGGAGGCCTTGCTGGAGCACCACCAGGTCCAGGAAGAGCGACTTGGAAAAGTGGTCTAAGGCGTAGGCTGCTGCCAGGTACGGGAGGAGGCGCCATTGCTGCGTGGGCGGGGCACCGGCGTGAGCGTCACGCCGCGCTCATGGGAGGCACCCGCACAGCCCCCACCCCCGACCTCACAATGGCCCTGGACACCAGGAGGGGGCGCGCAGGCCACAGGTCAGCAACAGAAGTCACTGCCCGCTGTCCCACGTAACGGGAAGATCCTGTGCTTCTCTGGGTGCTCCCGTGACGCTCAGCCTCTCCCCTCCCCCCGACCCCACCCGCAACAACCTCACCCTACCCTGTCTCCCCAGGGCCTTTTCCAGTGAGGTGTGCACACCTGCCTCCCCACGGCCTCTCCAGGATGCGCTCTCCTGGCTTCCTTACTTGGGGGCATGGAACGGGCTCCTTTTAAGTCAAGACCGTTTACTAAAAGCCTCGCTGCCCAGAGGACGCCACCCCCTGGTGGCAGTGGCAGCTGCTGCCGTCTGCTCTGTGAACCACCTGCCCGGGCTGGCTCACCTCCCAGCAGCCAAAGCGCAGCTCCCTGGAGAGAGCGCTCACCTGCGTGCACACCAGAAAGAACAGGAAACCCTACCGGGAAGTCTGACCTGCAGCTGGTACTCCAGGACCGGCACCTCCTCCGCATCGGTGGGTCCAAACTGTCGCCGGGTGGCCGAGAAACGGAGGGCTATGCACACGGCCAGCTTCAGGTTGACCACGGCCATGCTCGTGATGCAGACGCGGCCCGCAGACAGGCTGCCCAGGGACGCTCCCAAGCGCTGCCGGTTGTCCTGCGGGGAGGAGCCACCGGGAGCGTCAGCGGGGCCACCGCCGCCACCACGGCCACGGCCACATCAGGGAGAGAGGCGCAGAGATGGGGGCGCTTGTTCGCCCTTTCAGCACAGACAAGAGCCCCGCGAGGCCCTGACCCCAAGAGCCCTGGACGGTCCTCCAGATGCAGAAGGGCCGGCAGCAGGAGAGCAGGTGCCGTCTGCGAGCCAGCGCGGGCGGGTGGGCAGCACCTGAGGATGCTCAGCTCCACAAGGAAGGCGGCTCCGGTCAGAGGGAGCCTGCCTGCAGGCCGCCAGCCGGGGTCCAGAGCACTGCTGTCCGTCTCCCCGAGACCAGATGCGCAGCCCGCTGCTGGAGCCCACGTCTTGTTCATAGGACACCTCCCTGTGACCCCCACACCCCAAAGTCCCTCTCCCCAACTGACACCATGTTAGGGGTGTGATGTTCACCTGTGTTCTTTGTGTCCTTGTAGAACAGATCACGGCCCTGCGGACACCTACTTCTAATCTTCACTTACAACTCAGAGCACTGCGCCCTGTCCCACAGTGACCATGGGCTCGTCTAGCCCGGAGCCTTCCTGAGGGCCCAGTCACCCTGCCCTCCCTCCTCCAGCCGCCTTATCCTGGGTTCTTCTCCTCATTATTTGGGCTCGTCAACAAAACCACGCCCCCTGCAGTGTTGAGTGGCCACCTTCCCAAACCCCGCAGTCTGGAGGACGCTGCGTTCTCACATACGCACCAGGGTTGGATCTAAAGATAGGCACCTCCAATCACCTCCCTCCACGGGGTAAACCTCACTTCCCGTGCCCTGGGGCCCGGGGGCCGCTGCAGGAATCTGAGGGGAGTGAGCTGTATTCCGTCAGCATCAGACACGCAGCCACTCCCTCCGGGGATGTCAGAATCCTCTGAAACTCTCCATTCCCCAGGGTGCCCGGCTGTGCCCGCTCCTGACGGCTCTGCTCCCTGCACTCCGCTCGCTCTCGTTTCTCACTGAGGCATTTATCGTCACCGTCTCCCCAGACTCTCGCCTTCTCATTTGCTCTGTCCCCTCTGCTGTCCTGGGGGGCGCCTTCCCTGGGGTTTCCCAACCTCCGCCTCTCCCCCACTCCACTCCTCCTCCAGGGAGTTATTTCCTGAGTAACGTAGAGCTGATTGATTTCTACGTGAACGCCGCCTCCATTGCTAAGACGTCCTCGCTTGTGTTGGTATGTCTGTCCCCACCTCCGGACACTTGTCACGCTGTCTCAGTGCCTGGCGCTGAGGGCCGTTGTGCAGGCAGGATTTACAGAACCACGTGCTCCGAGGACACATCGTCCAGGCTGTGGGTATGAGACCCACTCGGGAGGGTGGTCGGCTTCCCGGGCGGGGGCTGCGTCTGGAGAGGGCCCAAGGCCACAGCTGTGTGTCTACCACTCAAGGACGTTAGGGGACACCGAGCCCTGGACACTAGGCCACACTGTCGCCCCCCTGTGTGGAGCAGAGACCTTTCACTGTGGAACCCTCCCTGGGGAACAGCCTGGTGATGGGGGAGGGTGGGGGGCGCCCTCACTGACCCTGAGGGCTGGCGGGGGCAGAGCCGGGGAGCGGAGGCTGGCAGACAACACGTCCTCACACCCGGGTCCCAACCCGAGTGAGGTCGGCCACCGGCTAACGTGGTTCCGTGACTGATGTCCTTGTGGGCACAGGGGAGCTGTCCCCCGTGGAGACACCCGTACCTTGAAGGGGGTGACGTAGGTGCCCTGGGGAGTGACGTCACCGGTCCGGTTCAGGAGGTCCTGGCGAGGAATCCTAACCTTGTGAAACATGACGAACCTGTGGAGACGCGGGGACCTCGGGTGACACTGGGTCTGGCCCTGGGTTCACGTCCTCCCCTCCTGAAAGCCGGCCCCATGGGACGGAGGACAGCTCGGAAGGGGACGAGCCCCACAGACAGAGAACGGGGGAGGAGACACCAGGGGCAGAAGTTCAACACGTTTATTTCTATCCAAAAAAAAAGTGGGTGTGTTTTCCTGTGAAACAAAATGGCCATACAAGGCCAGGTCTTGGGGCTACTGAGTGAGCTCCTACGACAGAGGCCACACTGAGGGGACAGAGACCAGTTCACAGGGGAAAAGGCCACTTTACAGGGACAAAGGCAGCTCCATGTGGCCACTCCACGGGGACAGAGGTCACTCCGTGGAGACAGAGCCCACTCTGCAGGGACAGAGGTCACGCCAGGGGCACAGAGGTCACGCCAGGGACACAGAGGTCATTCCATAGGGACTGAGGCCACTCCGTGGGGACAGAGCCCACTCCGTGGGGACAGAGGCCACTCTGTGGGACAGAGGCCACTCCACGGGGACAGAGGCCACTCCACAGAAGAGCACGTTCACCCCTGCGGACCGTGTGCTCCTGAGGAGGCGCCTCTCCCACCAGGATCAACACCACCGCATGAAAAAGAATCAGCAGGCCCTGGCCGGTTGGCTCAGCGGTAGAGCGTCGGCCTAGCGTGCGGAGGACCCGGGTTCAATTCCTGGCCAGGGCACACAGGAGAAGCGCCCATTTGCTTCTCCACCCCTCCGCCGCGCTTTCCTCTCTGTCTCACTCTTCCCCTCCCGCAGCCAAGGCTCCATTGGAGCAAAGATGGCCCGGGCGCTGGGGATGGCTTCTTGGCCTCTGCCCCAGGCGCTAGAGTGGCTCTGGTTGCAACATGGAGACGCCCAGGATGGGCAGAGCACCGCCCCCTGGTGGGCATGCCGGGTGGATCCCGGTCGGGCGCATGCGGGAGTCTGTCTGACTGTCTCTCCCTGTTTCCAGCTTCAGAAAAATGAAAAAAAAAAAAAAAAAAAAAAAAAAAAGAAAAAGAATCAGCAGATTGAGGTGTTGAAACTCAGGTCAAACGGGGGCCGTGCGGCTGTGTCCCTGCCCTGAAGGGAAGCCAGCCAGGTCCTGGAACTGTGTCTGGCCAGTGGAGAGGAGGGGACGGCTCGCACCTTCCTTACAACGATGTAACCTGACACGTTCATAATCGTCAGGGCAGGAACACCCAGGAACAAGCTCAGCCACGTCACTGCAGTGACATAATCGGCGCAGAAAACCCCAAACCACCCCGACGCTCCATTGTTCCTGCAGGCGCTCAGCGGACACGGGGCACCCCTGTGCCCCCCAGACTGACCCTGTACTGGACCACAGAGCACAGGCTGACCCCCAGCAGCAGCCCGACGTCTGCCCAGCCCCGCCGCTGACCCCAGCTGTGGCCAGAGTGCCCGTCCCTGTCCCGTCGGCCCCTGTCCTCCCCTCTGCCCTGGCAGCCCTGCCCTGCTGGGCCCCACCTGCCTGCCTGACTGCCTACAGCCATCTCCCCAGGCTCTCTGCAGACCCCACCCCTCCAGCCTCTCCAAACTGCACACCAGAAGGCCCCGCCCCTCGTGAGACCTCCGACCCTACAACCTGGGAATCTAAACCCATCGAAAAACACGGGACGCCCTTGGAGGGAGCTGCCTCCTGCTCCCGGGGCCTGGCCCCTCACAGCCTGCAGTGGGTTCCACCTGCCTGTGACCCCTCCTACCGACAGGCTCTCTCTCCTAATGCCACCTCCTCTAGGAGGCCTGCCATGATTCTCTACCCAGCCTGCAAAAAAAAAAAAAAAAGGAGGGGGCTACTGGTGGTCTCAGGACACTACAGGGTGGTCCCGTTCTGGGTGACCACCTACTGTCCATGTTCCCTGTGAAACCACCTGCTTCTCGTGGGCAGTTTCTAGGGTCTTATTCACCCTTTATTATGGGGCTACGGGGCCCAGAACCTACCAGACTTACTAAGAGCCATGGGGTGAGCCCACTGTGAGGGAAACATCATCTTCTGGGCACCACAGTCATTGCCACTAAATCGGGGTCTAGGGACCTTGGGGACAGGATGAGTTGCTCCTTCCAACACCCCCAGGGAAGAGCCAACCCCCGGGGCTGGCACGGGCAGACTAGAGGAGCCCCCTCCCAAATTCCTCAGGAAGCCACAGCCCCTGCAGACGGGGCACTCAGCGGGCGGCCAGGCTGCTGCCACTGCCCAGGCAAGGGGCCAAGCTCTGCTGGCCGCCCTCCCAAGAGTGAAATGAAGGTCAGCGTTGACCAGGTCCAGCAGGCCCAGCCCAGTGGGTTGGGGCCTTGTCTGGGGGGTGAGTGTGGCATCTGGGCCTTTGTGGGGTCACTCTGATGGGCCACGTGGAGGCCCCAGGCCCTGGAGGGCCCATTGGGTCAGATCCGATGCCCTTGTTTATAAGAACACCCAGACCCGGTGCCAACTTTCCCAGGCTGCTCCTCCTGGTCACTAGAAGCCGAGGAATGCTTCTTCTCGTACAATGCTGTCAAGTCACAGCGCCCTTTGTTGGCAGTGGAAAACTGTCACCTTCCTTGCTCCACGGAGATGGGACAAGTCTGAATACGTTTACAGCTGCACACGTATTCAGGGAGTTTACCGACAATGCCATTTCACGCGTTCTCTTTTGAGCGCCTGGGCACCACAAAGCTGCCCCAGAACCAGCTGGCTGCTGGCCAGGCTGTGGGGTCCAGCCTGAAGACCAGGACGCCCGTGTCCCCAGAGGGCACTGGGGTATGTGTGTGCGACATGGGGTGTGTGTGACATGCAGTGACATGGGAGGTGGCAGGTCCCGGACCCAGGCGCGAACACACCCTTCCTCCCGGGACCCCACATGGCACAGGGGTATGTGTGTGCGACATGGGGTGTGTGTGACATGCAGTGACATGGGAGGTGGCGGGTCCCAGACCCAGGCGCGAACACACCCTTCCTCCCGGGACCCCACATGGCACAGGGGTATGTGTGTGCGACATGGGGTGTGTGTGACATGCAGTGACATGGGAGGGTGGCGGGTCCCGGACCCAGGCGCTAACACACCCTTCCTCCCGGGACCCCACATGGCACAGGGGTATGTGTGTGCGACATGGGGTGTGTGTGACATGCAGTGACATGGGAGGTGGCGGGTCCCAGACCCAGGCGCGAACACACCCTTCCTCCCGGGACCCAAGCACCCCGTCCCCGAGTGGGACGTCCTCCGGCCACTTTCCAGATGGGTTTCCCGAGGCCTGGGCCCTGCTGCACCTCAGAACCAACAGGTGAGCAGGTCCTGCTGCCCGTTACACGTTCGGAGGCCAAAACCGCATTTCAGGGGGACTTCATTGGCTTTTAGAGTTATTTTGCCTAAATTTATACATAATGTTTATGTTTGCCTCTGATTTCTAGGGTCATCCTATATCCTTGGAAATTCTTGTGAAATGACAAAAATCTAACTTATATTTTCAAGATAAATGACCTTGGACCAAAAAAACAACAAAAAAAATCACTCTATTCTAACAGAGAGACTAGAGTTAGAACGCGAAAGGCAAGAAGCCTGCCCAGACATCCACCAGGATTTCCGTCCTGACAGCCCGTGCACCCTCTGCTGGGAGGGAGGAGGGCGTCCTCTGAGGAGGGAGGGAGCCCGAGACTCTGGTCAAAAGTCTCTGAACCTTCAAAGGCTCGGGGACCAGGGACGGCCACCCCCAACGTGTCACGGGCCTGATGGCACTGAGCAGCCCCACGGGGCCCAGCGTCACTCTGGTTGGGAGGACCTGCTCTCCAAGTCCACGGGGTGGTGGGTGGTCACGGTGCTGCCTGTGGCCACGCTCGACTCAGGCGAGCCTGTGCCGCCACCCGGGAGTGACGCGTGTGCCCCCTGAACCCTCCCCGAGGCACCGTCCCCTCAGGGACAGTATTCAGTGTCTAGAAACTGCATTGTTGCAGGGGGACCAAGAGCAGGGGTTTGCGGCCCCGTCCCAGAACTACGTGAAAAGATGCTCAGTGGTAAAACCACATGAACCATGAATAGGGACACCGCCCACTGGGTGTGACCTGGTCCATCTGGACGCAGCCGGACGGACCCTTGTCACCACCACCAGGGGCCGGGGGCTGCACCTGACCAGCCTTACTTGTCCGCGCAGACCCCCTCCGAGATGCAGTCACAATACGTGTGTTTTCCAAGTCCCCAAACTAGAACACACAGATCTAAGGAGGAGGTGCTGGCTTTCCAAGTCCAGCAAAGACCGTAGCTGCCACCCCTACTTCCTGTCCGGCCCCTGAAGCCTCCTCCCCACGGCCAGAGCGCGCTCAGTCTGACCAAGCCACATCACTGCTAGCTGAGGACAAGGGCCACAGGGCCGCCTGTCTGCACCAGCCCCCCCTCCATGGACCTGCACAAACCAGCGAGCTAAGGAAACTGCTGGACCCCGATCAGGCCCTGCGTTAATTAACAGGCTCTCCGCACAGGTCGGCGAGAGAGAGGCGTGCAGAACGCCGAGGCTAACTTCGGAGGGTTCTGTGTGTCTTGCTTTTTAACAGCTTCCTCTGTGCTCCTCAAACTGCGAACATCAGTGGTTTCCCAGGCCTCTGCGGCAGAGCCCGGGGCCCCCTCTGGATTGAGGGTCCAAGCACAGACCTGAGGCACACGCCCCCTGCCCCTCGGACCCCTACTTCTCGGTACGGACCGCCGAGAGGAGGCTTCTCTGTGCTCAGCATCCTAGGAGACCACCTGGTCCAGCGTCTCTCTCTGGAGACCACCTGCCTCCCGCTTTGTACTCAAAATGACCAGAATCAGGACAACCAGTGAGTTCCAACTATCGACAGTGGGCTCCCTCTGTCCCCAGCCTTCCCGCACAGCAGCGGGTAGAGAATCGTTCTTGGCACACGCGAGACGCAGGGCTCAGGGACACCCCAGCTTTGCTGCCTCCCAGTGTTAAACTGGCTCGTGGGAAGAGGGGCGCAAACCCCCTCACTCAGCCAGGCTTTCCAGGAGAGAGAGTGCGGCCTCCGCCAGCTCGCAGGGGGAGCAGACACCACAGCAGCTAGACGACACAGTCGGGGTCCGGCCCGGGAACTGTCATCGTGCCCACGTCACCAAGGACGAAACAGGCCACAGAGGAGTTCGAAGCGGGCACAGGGCCGGAATCCAGATCCGTGGGGTCCCCACGCTCAGGCTGTTAGTGACCCTGGGCGCTAACTCACATCAGCTCAGGAAGATGTCAAGGCCCTTAGGAGAGGCTCTGCCACCCACCCTGTCCACTGCTGGGCCCCTCACCCTCTCCAACCCTGGAGTCCACACCACACTGCCCCCACTCCCCGGAACACCGCTCCACCCCCAGGGTCTGTGGGGACACATGCCAGCTGTGCGATGGGAGCCTCATCTGGGGGGGGCTGGGCCCGTCACAGCTCAGCCCAGCCCTGGCGGAGGCCTGAGGACAGGGTCACTTGTTCAGGCCTCGGGTCCTTCACGCCTTCTGGCACCGGAGTTGGTGCAGGAGAGAGCCCTTGTGACACGGCTCTCCAGTGCGAGGGGAGGCATGTGTCCCTGCCACGTTGGGCTGGGGGGCACAGGGACAGCACTGGGGGTCCCTGTGAGATCACAGGCACGAGCAGCCGGGCACCCTGGGACCCGATACAAACCGAAGCTCGGAGCCAGCAGCCTCGGGTGGCACAGCCGCCGCGCAGCAGGGCGCCAAGGCCGCGAAGCTCACGGTGCACTTACCCGTTGTCCAGCCCGTTCTGTCCGAGCTTCTTCCCGATGTCCCCCACCATCACCCCGGGCATGGGCAGGAGGGTCTTCGGGTCCCGAATCTGTACAGACCACAGAGCACAATGAACCGGAACCGGGCTGAGTACACACCGGCTCGAAACGAATCTCTTCAGACCCCATGACAAGCGTCCGTCCCAGGAGGGGCAGAGAGGACATAGGAGGGGAGAGAAGACAGACGTGGAGACGGGAGTGATGATGGGGCCACAGCCCGGGAACTCGGGCTGGACCTGAGGCTGGGCCAGGTGGGAAGGACCCTCCCGGAGGGCCTGCAGCAGGAGCGCAGCCCTGCCCACACTTGGATTTGGACCCGCAACCTGCACACAGTGAGCTGATGACCTTCTGTCATTCGAGAACCAGCCTCCCACCCCCACCTCCACCCCGGACACTGCTGAGGGGTGGGGGGGATTTCAGGAATCCCTTGTTCCTGCACCAGGGAGAGGACTTCCTGCTGGTTTTCATAAAGTGTCTAAGCGGCTACCCACACATGCTAAGGGGGAGACAGCCTCTGGTTGTTTCTGAAATTCTCTGCTCCCCAAAACGAGCTCCCAGGAAACAGGTGCATAAAAACACACAGATACAGCCAGCAGATAGCTCCTCACTCTGGGAGCTCGGTGCTACAGGTGGGGTGTCATTCTGGAAAGCCTGGGGGGTCCCGTGGGGAGGGTGCTCCAGAGAGGAAACGTCTGAACTAGACAGGCAGGGGCTGCAGACACCTGGGCCGTTATAAAGCCCTCGGACTCGTTCACTTCGAAATGGCTACTTCTATGTTATATGCATTTCCCCTCAATTAAAAAAAGAACATAAAAAACCCGCTGTCTCCTCTCCCCCAGCGGGAAGGTCTTCAAGGACAGAAATACCAGAATGGGGCTGGGGGCGGGGCTTCGTTCCGGATCCCATCAGCCGGGACAGGAGGCGGGAGCTAGCATCTGGAAGCAGGACATTTGCAGTCACTGCAGCCGCCCGGAGCCCCACTAGGGAGGCGGGAAGCCCTGCCCGGCCTCCACTCCTGAGCGCCAACCCCTTGGGCAGTCACCCTCCTGTTTATGACCCAGGAACGGGCTCCATCGAGGTGCCCGCCCCACCAGCTGGGCTTTCAGGTCCGAGTTCCAGGAGCACCCCCAGCCCTGGACAGCGAGTCCAGACATGGGCCAAGTGTCGGAGGCGGTGCCTGTGGGGCCGCCAGGGCGGAGAGCTCCTGCACCAGATGACCTCTGGCCGCAGCGGCACCCAGTCCAGGGGGCTGGACGGTCCTCCCTCGGGCAGGAGGGCCCATGCTGCGCCCGGCAGGTTTAGCTGTGTCCCCGTCCACTCACTAGAGGCCGGAAGCATCCCCCCGCCGCCCCCAGTGGTGACGACCACGTCCCAGACACTGTCTCCTGGTGCAGCAGCCCACCTGCACGAGGAAGGCATGCAGGCCGTGGCACTGGCCCCCTGGCATGCACAGCTGGGCAAACACCACTGCGTGCGTCGCCGTCTTCCCCATGTTGCCCACCCAGAATTTGGCGGCTTCAAAGTCGGGGGAATGGATGATGAACTCCTGCACGGGAGAGAGAGAAAGGCAGCGATCAGCAACTCACACTCACGCACTCATACTCACTCTCACACACACTCACAGTCTCACACACTTGCACACTCACGCTCACACACATTCGCACACACTCACACTTGCACAAACACACACACAAGTTCACACACTCTCACACTCGCTCACACACTCATACTCACACTCACCCACACACTCAGTCTCACACACGCACTTACACTCAGTCTCACACACTCACGCTCACTCACACAAACTCGCACACACATACACTCACACAAACACACACACAAGTTCACACACTGACACTCGCAGTCACACACACACTTGTACACACACACTCACACTCGCTCACACACACTCTCATACACATACTCACACTCGCACACACACATACATACTCATATACATTCACTCACACACACTCATACACACTTGCACACACACTCATACACACATTCAAAAACTTGCACACACTAACATGCACACACAGACACACTCACATACACTCACACACTCGCACACACTCACACCCATACACACTTGCACAACACACACACACTCGCACACACACTTACACACACACTCAAATATACACACTCACACACACAAACACACTCACATACTCGCACACACACAAACACACACACTCGCACTCACTCGCGCGCACACACACACAAAGAGCCCCCCCAATACGTGTGTGCCCTGCTCGACACAAGGTGAAGAACTGACTTGTGGTTTTAGTTCCCAGAAGGCCCTGTTTCCCTACATGGAGCGTGTTCCCGGGTCTTACGTCTTTAAAAAGGACCCTCCTATGGAAAACCATGACCGATATGCTGCATGATATAATATCTGCAGAGCCTCCAGCCACCGGCCAAGCCCCAGGACGTGCTGTCTTCTTGGTGAAGCCAACCTGGATTCTCTCCTGCCTTGTCCCTAACGGACCTCCGATGAATGAGGCTTCCAGATGACACAGGCTGGCTTCACGGCCCCCATCCCCCGAGCCCCCGCCTGCCAGCACGATGGGGCTCAGGGCGCACTCTGCCAGCCCCCATGTGGGACAGACAGGTGTCAGGGTCTCACTGCTTTCTCACTCACGGCCGGGCCATTTCAGAGAGCGAGGGTGAGGGGGCGGGAGCACCCACCTCGGTGG
This sequence comes from Saccopteryx bilineata, assembly GCF_036850765.1. Taxonomy (NCBI): domain Eukaryota; kingdom Metazoa; phylum Chordata; class Mammalia; order Chiroptera; family Emballonuridae; genus Saccopteryx; species Saccopteryx bilineata. The sequence continues at coordinate 263,535,322 of NC_089494.1, forward strand.
CCGGGTCGTAATGCGCGGTCGTGCGGATGGCCTTGGTGTTGCTCCCATGGCTTACTTCGGTCAGAGCGAAACATCCAAAAATCTAACACGGAAGCAACAACGACTCTCAGGCTTCAGAAAGGCTCTGTCCCCGGAGGGGCCCTGCCACCCCCGTTCCGTGAAGGACTGAGAAACCTGGTCGCCACGATTAAAACTCCGAATCTCCTTTTCCTATCTGACCGCCTAGTGACCCCCCGCGTCCCTCTGCCATGCTGGACGCCACACACTGCCCAGGTCCCGCTAAGTCAGCACGGTGGCCAGAACTGCTCCCGGGCAGCGGAAGACATGGGAAAGCTTTCGCTTTGATAAGAAAAAGCCAAAGCCCTGGCCGGTTGGCTCAGCGGTAGAGCGTCGGCCTAGCGTGCGGAGGACCCGGGTTCGATTCCCGGCCAGGGCACACAGGAGAAGCGCCCATTTGCTTCTCCACCCCTCCGCCGCGCTTTCCTCTCTGTCTCTCTCTTCCCCTCCCGCAGCCAAGGCTCCATTGGAGCAGAGATGGCCCGGGCGCTGGGGATGGCTCTGTGGCCTCTGCCTCAGGCGCTAGAGTGGCTCTGGTCGCAACATGGCGACGCCCCCTGGTGGGCAGAGCGTCGCCCCTGGTGGGCAGAGCATCGCCCCTGGTGGGCGTGCCGGGTGGATCCCGGTCGGGCGCATGCGGGAGTCTGTCTGACTGTCTCTCCCTGTTTCCAGCTTCAGAAAAATGGAAGAAAAAAAAAAAAGAAAAAGCCAAATCCTCACAGTGCTAGGACTCGGCAGACCCATGTCTGTGAACAGTAGCATCAACTACTCAGTGAGCGGCCTGAGAACACCTGTCAATCAGGAGCGAGGCCCTCCCCCACGAGGACTGCTCCGCCCCCCCCCCCCCCCAAGCAGGCTGCCCTTCCCACAGATCTCAGGAGAACAGGAAAGAGTGTGGGCTCACAGCTCACCTCCGACCTAAACGTACCTCCATACTGAAGATCTTCGGAATGTACTTCAAATGCCTTTCAGAACCAGAGTTGAAAATCGCTAATCCGAAAACCTGAAAATGTAACATCATCCCATCAACGTGGGTGGGGGGCTCGGGGCGGAGGGGGAGCCGAGGAGTTCTGCCCTCCTGTGACACCACTGGTGACAGCACGTTCACACCGCCACCCCTACCCCAGCCCCACACCACCAGGCCAGCCCAGGGCGGGGCAGTTCTGAGGGGACAAGAGACAGACACTGCAGACGTGCACCAGAGGCTCCTGGGGGCGGGGCGACCTGAGGCTCCTGGGGGCGGGGCGACCTGAGGCTCCTGGGGGCGGGGCGACCTGAGGCTCCTGGGGGCGGGGCGACCAGAGGCTCCTGGGGGCGGGGCGACCAGAGGCTCCTGGGGGCGGGGCGACCTGAGGCTCCTGGGGGCGGGGCGACCAGAGGCTCCTGGGGGCGGGGCGACCTGAGGCTCCTGGGGGCGGGGAGACCTGAGGCTCCTGGGGGCCGGGAGACCAGAGGCTCCTGGGGGCGGGGCGACTTGAGGCTCCTGGGGGCGGGGAGACCTGAGGCTCCTGGGGGCGGGGAGACCTGGGTCCCCGTCCTGGGCCGTTTTCGGAAGTTCAACAGAATCCCGAGACCTGAGATGCCTGAGAGACATCGGAGGGTCTGGGAAGAACCGGGACAGGACGCGTGAGGGCAGAGCGGGCCCACTTCCCATCACAAGACATCAAGCGGGAGGACCAGGCTGTCGTGCCCAGGATTCTTTTCGTTTGTTTTTTGTATAAAGTGTAACAGTCCCAAAGCTCCTCCTCTCCGCTTCCCTAGCACTGTATTTCTCAAGGACTCCCGTGTGCAAATTTGCACATCCAGGTCAAAAATAAAAAAATTGTGGACCTCTCACTAAAAACCACAGGATCTGCCCACACACAGTCTATTTTTAGAACTCTCTTTACACAAGCATCCCCCCCCCAATACATAAATCCCCAGAAAACCTTAAAAACACAAGGCAACACTAACAATCCCCAAACGACCCAGGTGAGTATCTGAATCCTTCCCCTACGAGTATTTCCTGTAAACTGGTTCCTGCAGCGTGAGCATCCCTGATCCCTGGCTTGGCCCTGGCCCAGGCGACGACCCACCCCACACCCCACGGCCTCCCGGGGAGGCGTGAAAGCAGACCTAGACCTCCCTTTCCGGCGCCGCCCACTCACAAACACGTGCAGGAAGGCCTTGATGCACAGGGACCAGTCGTACATGCCCAGGCAGCTGACCAGCGCCAGGACTTTGAGAGGGTTCTGGAGCACGTCGTCCATGCGCAGGAAGTCGTACTCAAAGAGCCGCCTGCAACGCAAGAAGTTCACCTCCCGGTACTTCTCCATGGGGAGATGGCGTCCAGCGGGACAGGCGAAGAGGGGGTCGCTCTCCAAAGCCGAGAAGATGGTTTTCTGGATACGCAGGGGACAGGAAACAGGCGACTTGGGGGGCAAAACATAGAGGCAGTCTCACCACACTCTCACTCACCCCGGTTTTCTGGAGGCTGCTGGCCTCTTGGAACACACAGTCACCCCAGAGACACTGAGACGGAGAGATGGAAGTTCTTCCCGGATGAGGCTTAGGACGCCTCGACCATCCCCAGTCTCCATCATTCCCGGGTGCAATAGGAGTCCGGCCTGTGCCCCGCCCAGGAACAGCCCCGCACCTTGCAGAGACGGACGAGAGGCCCCGGGAAGCCACGTGGCAATAAGGGCACAAAGCCCCGTCTCTGCCCATAAACTGAAACACCTGCCCGAGCCCTCTGTGGGTCAGCAATGATATCGCCGCGCAGCTGCAGCCTCACCTTGAAGCGCAGCATGTCCTCGCCTTCCAGGAACAGCGCCAGCTCCTTCCAGTTGAAGGAGGCACGGGCGCGGTAGACGTCCAGGGGCCCCCTAGGGAAGTCGGGCAGCAGGGTATCTCTGCTTCCTTCCTGCGTGGGGGCCATCGCGTGACGTCGACCTGCACCAGACAGACAGGCTGGGTCAACGGGCTTCACCCATCGGTTCACAATGTCCATGAACAACTGCGTTAAGTGCGAGATGCTAGAAATAAGAGAAAGAGCTAACTCCAAAGGGCCGGCGAGACAGAATGACCACATTCCAAGCTAATGCTGACGTTCCCCAAACGGAAGGGGAGGGGAGGTCGCCTCCTTTCCCCCCCATTAACAAAGGGGGCGGGGAGATGAATGCCAAGGGGCCTGGAGCCAGACAGCGCCAAGTAAACGGGCTGCGGTCACCATGGGCAGACGGCTCCCAAATCCACACGCTCATGTGGCAGTTTCCTGGGCACCCCGTCTCTCTCCTCTTCTGCAGGTCCTCAAACTCCGGATATTCAGCACTGAACGCACCTTGGCACCCTGACCCAGCCTGTCCTGTAGTCTCACTCCCACTTTGCCAGTGGCACAAGGGTCAGGGCGCTATAAACCCAGATGCCATCCTGACATTCCCATCTGCTTCATGCCCAAAGCCTCCCACTCCCCTCTTTAATGCCCACTGAACCTTTCAGTTCTCTCCACTCCCATTAAATCTGGCAGAATAACCTCCAGTTCTTGAGCAATCCCTGCATGCAGGTGGACACCTCAGTGGTATAGCAACCCCAAGTAGTTTCCGTCCTCTTATTTTTGGCTGACCATATTGGAACCTGTAAGAGTGAAGTCAGTCACCCAAGGCCACACAGCTGTTTTTGGGCACATCCCACCCCGAGTCCCAGGGTCCTAATAAATCAGTAAGTCCCCTATGGGCCCTGGCCAGTTGGCTCAGTGGTAGAGCGTCGGCCTGGCGTGCAGGACTCCCGGGTTCGATTCCCCGCCAGGGCACACAGGAGAAGCACCCATTTGCTCTCCACCCCTCCCCCTCTCCTTCCTCTCTGTCTCTCTCTTTCCCTCCCGCAGCCAAGGCTCCATTGGAGCAAAGTTGGCCCGGGCACTGAGGATGGCTCTGTGGCCTCTGCCTCAGGCGCTAGAGTGGCTCTGGTCGCAACAGAGCGACACCCCGGTTGGGCAGAGCATCGCCCCCTGGTGGGCATGCTGGGTGGATCCCGGTCGGGCGCATACAGGAGTCTGTCTGACTGCCTCCCCGTTTCCAACTTCAGAAAAATACAATAAATAAATAAATAAATAAGTCCCCTTGGCTCCACGCCACCTGCGGTCACCAACGTCATGGTTGGAAAGAAGGATTCTACATCCAGACTGGCCGGTTGGTGTCAGATCCTGACGTCAGAGCTGATGATGGGTTGGAGTCGCTTGTTCAGTTAGCGAGTCATGTCACCTCTCTACTCCATGGAGCGATGACAACATAGGAAGGTTAGGGTAGTATCTAGAACGCCAGGTCCTCGAAAAACTCATTTCCCTCAAGGTCACTTTTATTAGAAGGTTGATGAGATGCACAGAAACTTAACTCTGGTTTACATCAATCAGTCAATAGTAAAACTGGTTTCTTTATACTTCTGTTTAACCCAGAACCTGTTGGCAGCCATCAGGTGCCTTCAGTGAGGACACAGTACCTAGTATCGGGACTATTGGAATTAGCAAAAGGCACTAGGAACAGTTCCCAGCATGGAGCTGTGGCTCCCACACCACCACGGGGCCAGCAGCCACCTCCAGCCAGCTTTCCTCTCTGCAGTGGAAGAGGTAGCTTTAAAAATCAGATCTGCCCCGGTGAATAGCTCCACTGCTCAGAGCGCTGTCCTGAACAGACCAAGGTTGTGGGTTTGATCCCGTCGGGGCACATACAAGAATCAACCAATACACGCATAAATAACAAATTGATGTCTCTCTCTCCCCTTTCTTCTCTCTCTCTAAAATCAATCAATATAAACATACTTAAAAAATAAAATGCAGCCTTATCAGTGGTGGCCCAGTGGAGAGTACATCGACCAGGGACACTGAGGTCCTAGGTCTGAGACCCTGGGGTTGCCGGCTTGTGCACGGGCTCATGCAGTTTTGAGTACAGGCTCACCGGGTGGAGTCCAGGGTCGCTGAATTGAGCCCTGCTCTCTGGCTTGAGCCCAAGGTTACTGGTGTTTGAGATGGAAATAAGCCAGACTTGTGGAGACTAAAATATGTCAGCAAGCCAACTTTAATCACTTCTGCAGAAGGGCGTGCGGCCACTAGTGAAAACCAGCTTGCAAGCGCTGGACAGAGGGCAAATTCTGGTTTTATCCCTAGCACAGGCACTAGGCTGCTGGGTCTTGCTCCACTGGCTGGAGTATTGACCATATAACCTCATTTTTTCTCAATTGGCTAGTTTAAATGGCCACACCAAGGTGGAAGGGAGAAATGGGGATATCATTAACTAGGTAAGGGGATTGGGGAATGGTCAGAAAAAAACGGATGCCCAGACAAAGGGGGTTGGGGGTTGATAAACAAGTTAGGTGGTTCTCATTCTACTCCCTGGTCAGAGGAACCCGAATGAAGGGAGTCAGGAATTAGTTGAAGAAAAGAACATTCACTGGCTAGAACAAGGGGTCACTGGCTCAGCTGGAGGGACCCCTCAGCCCCCCCATCCCGTCAAGACAAGTATGAGAAGTAACCAGTGAACAATTAAAGTGTTGCAACTACAAGTCTATGCTTCTAATCTCTCTCCTTTTCTCTCTCTCTCTCTAAAAAATAAAATAAAAAGTAATGCAGATATGATCACACTCCCTTGAGTGACAGCCGTCCCATGACCTTAGGGGACAATGTCCAACTTCCTCAAAATGTCTCTCACGTTTACTCTCCGGAACCCCGGCCCTTGCCACCTGTGTGCCCCGCAATTCCACTATGTCAGACTCTGCACAGCCCCCCCACCCCGCCCCAATTGCCCCAGGACCTTTGCACGGGCCGGATCCTCAGCCCCTCGCTTCCTCGCTCCCACGCAGACGCGGGCTTGACCTTCGGATCTCGCTGATCACTCCTATTCGCCGAGTCCTCGCTCCGCTCAGCGCACACAGCAGGCGCTCAGTAAATGTGCTTGGAGCTGAGCGCTAACCAAGAAGAGCCAAGGGCGCGCAGCTGCCTGGAGTCCGGCCGTCGGAGCCGCACCGCCTCTGGGCCACCGTCCGACGCTGACGTCATCGCGCCGCCGGCCCGCCCCCGTCGCCCGGGAAACGTGGAACGCGGCGTTCTGCCCCGGCCGGCTCTGCCCTGCTCTGTCCTGAGCGCGGGGCGGGTACTCAGTCAAGTTCCAGAACCGTGGATGGCGCTCGCTCCCGCGTTCAGGAGAGGGTCCTTGGCTGCCCACGGCGGTGACCGCCTGGACAATGCAGCCTTTCCTAGCGTTTCCTTCCGCCGCACACCTCCCACTCCTCGTTCTGGCGTCTGCGGTCAGCTCCGTCTTCAAACACGTGCGCCCCAGGCCTGTCGCAGTCTCTTCGGGGGAATCCGCATCAAGACCAGCCCATCATGCGACATAGAATCAACTGGGCTTGACCAAGTGCCTTATAGAGGAGAGGGAAAGATCAAGAGGTGTCTTCCTTTACAGGGGACTGGAAGGTGGGCAGGGCAGGCAGTCGTGGGGAAGCGACAGGTAAGTGACAGGTAAGTTCCACTTGGGAGACGCGTCAAGTTTAAGAAAGATGTTGGGAGGACATCTGGATGGAGACTGCCAGCTGACAGCTGGACATTCTCTCTCTCCGCCTACGTTGAAAGAACCTTCTCTTTCATTCCATGACCACCTATTTCTTCACAGTTGTGACACATCCCAAACAGACTGAGGATGAGGGGTGTCGCTGCCCCCCGACCCCCCACCCCTGTTGCAAAAGCAGAAGAAAGAGAATGATGGGCAAACTAGGGCCCTGAATGGGTCCTGCTGAGCTTTCAGAAATAAGCCTCCACCTAGGCAGTGTTTTCCAGCCAGGGTCCCCGTGTCCATAAGAGCACCCAGGGAAATGCAGATCAGATAATAGCTGTCTAATAAAAACACGCTCCTGTCTTCCAACTATCCTTGAAGATAGTTTGGAGAGCATAAAATCGCCATTCGTCCCAGAATTCACACCTCCGTTAGGTCACAGTTTCTTCCAAAATGACCACTCCTAGAAAGCAAGTCAGGTTCACACGTTTTATGGACGTTGGAAAAATATCTTTCCACCCGGAAGTTAGTTGAGTCCCCTGCGGGAGTGAGAGGGAGTGAGAGCTGAGAGGCTTTCTCCGCAGACGATGGAGGGCCGGCTACAGGTGAGCTTCCGGTGCCGCATGGAGCTGGTGTCAGCAGCAGGGGAGGTGAGCACTGGTCTGTAACTCAGCTGACAGTAACAAGGCAGTTTGCCATCAGTCCCCACCCACCCAACTCACTCTTGTTCATTTTGACAGGTGTCCCATTCTGCCCTGTGTGGCACACCCATCCCCTGCTCATTTTTAGTCATTCACTCTATTGGCCATCATTGGAAACTGCAATTATTTGAACATACTTTTAACACTAAAGTTTCCTCCCAAACTCTGTCCTTGCTAGTTCAGCAGTCACAGAAGAGCTGTTGGAAAGGAGTCAGCAGGTCACTGGGTTGGGATGGGCCATGATGATTTGGTGCCAAGCATGGGGCTGTCACAGCTCTGCCATGGCCGCCGGCATGCAGCACCCACCTCCTTCACCCCAGTAAAATTTTAGAAGTCAGTTACACATGAGCAGAGAAGGAACGAGGGGCCAGGTGCAGAGGGTCACCAGGGCGGAGTGCCCCCAGTGCCTACAAGCCCTTGCACGACCACTCCTTTAAGCATGAACCCCTGGAGATGACATCTAGGCCTCAGTGGTGTGTCAGCTCCGGGCCCAGAAAAGCAGGAGAACCAGGCAGAGTAACACCATGGCTGACATCAGGACCAGCTGCATTGACTCACGGCCCCCTGGTGCCGACCAATCAGAGGAGACCACAAGAGGCACACCTGGAAAACTGATGAATGTTCCATTGGGATCCTCCCCGAAGGCCTCCAGATAAAAGCCCTAGGTTCAGAGACGCCCCATGCATGCATGCTCTCCCTCTTTCCTTTTTTCTTTCCTTCCTTTCCCTTTCCTTCTGTTGGGTAAACAAATGTGTTGTCTTGTTTTTTAAGTTTGCTCCTTGTCTGGGGGCGGAGCCATGGCCCTGTGTGATGGCAAGTCGCAGATTGCCTTCCTGCTTGGGAGGGGTGAATGTTTGCTATTCTTTGCTGGGGAAGGTTTTATTCCCCCAGGCTGCTTTGCAGAGGAGTGCAGAGAGAATCCAGAGAGAGTCCCTGGAGAGAGAGTCCAGAGAATGAGTCCTGGGTTTAGGGAATCCTGAGGCGAGGGAAGCAGTCTTCCCTGCCTACTTGCCCGTCTGCTGTTAGGAGACTTTAATAAAGGGAATGGTCCACCATTTTCTGGCTCACAGTTCCGTTACGTCTGCTTGATTCCAATGAGAACCTGCATGGCCAAGGCGGCCACTGGCTCTACACTTTCCCTTCCCTTCCCTTTCTTCTTTCCTTCCTTCCTTTCTCTTCTTTCTTCTGGAGCACATTCTCTCCCTCTCCCTCCCCCTCCTTCTGGCCCTCTTTCAGTTCCCTTGCTCCTTCCCTCCCTCCTTCCTTCTCTCTCACTTTCACTCTCCAAGGGCCCTCACTTTGCCTCTGTAACTAATTTCCTGAGCCCCTTTCTTCTACGTGTATGGCAAGTAGCCACAGCCACCATCACAGCCACCTGGCCTATGCAGGTTCGCATTTGATTTGGACAGACAGTAATGAAACAAAGGAGCCAAGAACTGGTGGGCCATTACCTTTAATCCTAGCTCACACCCACTGGGCAAGAAATACACACAGTGGGAAAACACTTCCCTTTTCATTCAGGGCTCCCAAAGCCACTGACTTATCCGAGTTTCCTAGAATCAAAGGTTCTACCTCACCAGCCTTATTCACCTCTGCTCCCCATCTGCTTCTCTTGCACAAACTCTGCACAAACTGGCTTCTTCTTCAACACTTCGCCATCTTGGCTGCTTCTCCTCTTCTCCACATGGCCTTTCTCTGCTCTCCTCTCTGCCCTCCTCCAGCACGGGCTCCTCCTAGAACGTAATCACTCTTCCCTGGAACAATGTGATCTCTCTTCCCTTAAAACCTTTTGGCGCGAAAGCTCTCCCCCAATACACATTAATATAATCATGCCCATCCCAAGCCAGAAGGGCAACTAATATTATCACCTGGACAACAGGCTTCCCCATGGGCAGCGCCATCTTTAACAAAGTAAGCATAATATATTTTATCTGCCCAACAATGGAGAACAGAGGTGAATAAGGCTGGTGAGGCTACTGGCCTTATACCCATCTCCTCTCTGCACAAACTCTGCACAAACTGGTTTCTCCTTCAGCACTCCACCACCTTGGCTGCTTTTCCTCTCCACGTGGCCTTTCTCTGCTCTCCTCTCCCACATGGGCTCCTCTGCCCCATTTTATAGTGTAGAAATCAAAACTTTTAATCCAATATACAAACAAGGAAGTCTTTGATACAGAGTCACTTATCTGAGGCATATATGGGATTCCTCTTAAGAGTGCACCACCCCCTATCATGCAACAGTCAAGAGTGTGGGGAAAAGCTTAGTCTTAAAACTAAGTCTTGCCCTGGCCGGTTGGCTCAGCGGTAGAGCGTCGGCCTAGCGTGCGGAGGACCCGGGTTCGATTCCCGGCCAGGGCACATAGGAGAAGCGCCCATTTGCTTCTCCACCCCTCCGCCGCGCTTTCCTCTCTGTCTCTCTCTTCCCCTCCCGCAGCCAAGGCTCCATTGGAGCAAAGATGGCCCGGGCGCTGGGGATGGCTCTGTGGCCTCTGCCTCAGGTGCTAGAGTGGCTCTGGTCGCAACATGGCGACGCCCCCTGGTGGGCAGAGCGTCGCCCCTGGTGGGCGTGCCGGGTGGATCCTGGTCAGGCGCATGCGGGAGTCTGTCTGACTGTCTCTCCCTGTTTCCAGCTTCAGAAAAATGGAAAAAAAAACAAAAAAAAAAAAACTAAGTCTTAGGCCTGACCAGGCCATGGCGCAGTGGATACAGTATCGGACTGGGATGCGGAAGGACCCAGGTTCGAGACCCCGAGGTCGCCAGCTTGAGTGCGGGCACATCTAGTTTGAGCAAAAGCTCACCAGCTTGGACCCAAGGTCGCTGGCTCTAGCATGGGGTTCCTCGGTCTGCTGAAGGCCCGCGGTCAAGGCACATATGAGAAAGCAATCAATGAACAACTAAGGTGTCGCCACGAAAAACTGATGATTGATGCTTCTCTCTCCATTCCTATCTGTCTGTCCCTATCTATCCCTCTCTCTGACTCTCTGTCTCTGTTTAAAAACAAAACAAAACAAAAAAACAAACAAAAAAAACCAAGCCTTAGGCTATAACTTTGCCAACCTACAGCCCGTCTCTCATACCCATAGCGAGCAAACATATACATCATATTTAAAAACTCATTTGACCAACATTCCACCCCATTTGCTTGCTTCACAATCTAAAGCACAGGTATTCCTGCAAAAGGAAATTAGACACATTATCAAATTACAACATGACAAATCATACAGTTACAACAATTACAAAAGTACATTTCACCAATCTCTGAGCACTTTGCCAAAAGTGCAAAATGTCCTTGGCCTGTTTTCTAGCCATGGGAAAAGCTTCCCTGGGGTAGGGGAGTGCTTCCAGCAAAGGCGCCCCCACCCCCATCAGGTATTTCACATTGTCCAAAACCCGTAAGTCCATCCAACAAAGGAGCCAGTGCTCACTCCAGCTGTAGTCCAGGAAACAATCCACAAACATGGGGCCTCAGCCACCCCCCTCATCCCTGCCGTCCTGGCAGGTCTTACACTCTCCCAAAGAGGAGCACATGGCAATGGCAGCCAGCATTTCCATCTCTGCTCTGGAGAGCATGATGGAATCCATATGTCCTAAAATCACAGACCTTCCAGTGGCATAGTAGGTACTCTTTGCTGCTGGGCTCTCATCTTCTGGAGACTGTGGGTTGCAACTCCAGCCTGATTCTCCTCATCCTGCAAAGAGGAACTGGAAACATCAGCACCAGCTGCCGGGATTGAGCCCCAGGCCGCTGCCTTCTGCTCCATGGGCCTTGTTGCCCCAGACTCCCACCGCTACTGGCTCCCCACAACGCCCACGGCAATCTGCGACTCACGAACCTCTGATTCCTTCTTCAACGGCTGCTCCATTTCCAAGCGAATCTCACAAACCTGGTCGGCCCCCTCCGGTGCTTGCGCCAGCTCCAGGGTCGGCATCTCTTTCTCCCATGTTCGCTCCAGCTCCTTCCACTGCTCGGTTTGCAGGTCCCAGGCAGCCTCTTCCACAGAGCTCTCAGTTTCCTCATGCATGGCTGTAAAAGTCAGCCAGCCTACAGTCCCCAAAAGGACAGCCATGGGGAACCATAACAACAGCCAGTCCTCTACTCCACCACTCAAAGGTGGCAGTGGCTCCATACCGATCTCCGAATCCTGCCACAGACTACACCAAATGTATAGCAAGTAGCCACGGCCACCATCACTGCGGCCTGGCCCATGCAGGTTCAGGTTGATTCAGACAGACGGTAATGAAACAATGGAGCCAAGAACTGGTGGGCCATTAGCTTTAATCCTAGCTCGCACCCAGCGGGCAAAATACACACAGTGGAAAAACACACGTCTACCTCCGTGTCTTTCCAAATAAACTCTTACAGTTTGAGTCTTAACTCTGAATTCTGTCTTACTTAGCCAGAACTCAAGTAGCAAGGTTGCTAAACTGAGGTCCGGCCTGAGTCGTTGGCTTATACCAGGTGTCATTGTTCCACTGCTAATAAAATGACATCAAGTATAGAGGCAGCTGAGAATGGGAGGTGTGCTGCAGGACCTGGTTTTGTAGGAGATGCACATACAAGGAGTGTGAAGCTTGAGTCATGGCAAATGTGCCTGGCATGAGCCAATGAAGGAATTTTTTAAAACTATGAACACAACGCATTCAATCCAAAGAGCTTAAATACTGAAGGAGCTTTGGTGTCAGGGGAGTTTCTGGCTGAGGACCTGGAAGGTCATGGGGAGGCCAGGGCTGATGCCCACGTTCAATCACGATGGGGCTGGCACTTAGGTGTGCCACACTCAGCAAAGAGGGCCTTCCTCCCACCAAAGCCTCAACCACCTCCACCTGCTTCCAGCACTTAGAGGATGAGGACAGAGCATGTGATGGTTTGGGGACTCCCACGTGGGTCTCTCTGGGGCTCACTATCCAGTACAATAACCACTAGCCTCACGCAGCTGTTTTCATGTAAATGTGCTCTAGTTAAAAGGAAATGAGTTGAGAATTCATTCCCCAGTTGGGCCTAGGAAGGGGAAATCAGGTTAGAAAGGGAAGTAGAACCACATTTGGAAATGGGAGCCAATAGGCAGGTTCAATGTATTCCTTGTTCAATGGGTGGGTTTCCCACAAGGATATTAGCCTGTATCAAATTTTCCTCCTCCCCGAAAAATTGGCCTTTAAATTTATGGCCTCTCACTCCAAGCCGTTGTAGGCCTCCTGCTTTCTGTTCAGAGATTGATCAATCGCTCTTTGCTATGCTCATGTGATATGCTGCAGAGCAATAAGACTCCATCAGTCAGTGTCTGGAGGCAGGGAGGCCTCAGGGCCACACAAGGACCCAGAAGCCAGGAGCCCAGAGCCTAAGAGATGAGAGTTGTGTGAGGAATGGAGCCCCCATTTCAAAGAAACTGCAGTCCTGCCCTACATGAGAAACCCAGAGTGGACAGCCTTGTTGCCGTTTTGATTAGGGACACTACGTACTGTGAGAGCCCAGTTAGATAGATAGAGCGCAGAGCACCTGCGCAGTAACTGTGCCAAAGCACATGGACCCGGAGTGGGAGCGCATGCGCAGTTAACTGTCAAAGCACACGGACCCGGGAGTGGGAGCGCATGCGCAGTTGCTCCCGCAGTTATATCACCTGCGGCCTTAGCTATAGTTTTACTTAAGCAGAAGTGGGGTCTACATGCCTGAATTCTTCTGCACCGTATAAAACTGGCCTTGGGAAATAAGGTGTGTAGCCGCTTCTGTAACTTCCTTTCCCTCCATGCGGACTCCTCGTACATTTTTTTCCCTCAACACGGCCTTACCTCCCCAAACCCTCTTACCCCTGACACGTGGTACAGCCAGCCGGGTGTTCAAAACAAGGTGAGTGCTGGGTGCTGGGTGCTGAGGAACGCCTTGCCCTGTGGAGGCACAAACCCGGGGGGGGGGGGGTAGTGTTGGTGGGGGGAGCAGCAGGCGGAATGTTAGCCCACAAGTATTCAGTAACAACGTATCTGGCAAACTGGACATTGCCAAAGGACCGGGGACGGTCCCTCTCTGGCCAGAGAGGATCCGGAGAACTTCGAACAGTTAGAGCACCAAAGGTCCCAGCAGCCCACAGAGAAGGGGCGGGCCGGGTGGCTCGGCTGCAGCGCAGGGAGGAGAGCTGGAACAGCCTGGGCAGTGTAAATACGGGCAGGGCCCCCGAGGTCAGTTCTCCCTGGTCCGAGCGAGCGAGCGAGAATCTGCAGCTGCGCGGTGAGAAGGCGAAGGGTAGTGCGGCCCGACACACGGATGGATGGCGGGCTCCTGAAGGTTGGTTGGTGTCGGCTCTGGCATGATTGAGAAGCGAGACCCGACTCTCGCTAATTATCTGTCTAACTGCGGGGGTGGGGGCCGACAAGGCCAGGGCTGGAGGCCTCATGTTAAATTAACCATTTATTGGTCCCCCTGCCATGTCCATCATGTCCTAGCTTTGGTGGACACAGGTGCAGACTCTACTTTGATTTTTAGCAACCCAGACCTATTACTCCTGGGACCCCTGGCGACCCTAGAGGGCTATGGCAGGTTCCAAATACGGGTTCGTAAGAGCACTGTGACTACGGGGATTGGCAGACTGCCTCCTAGGGCATATGAGGTTTGTAGATCCCCTGTTGCAAAATCCACCCTCGAGGCCGATGTCCTGGCTGGACTGGCTGTGAACACGCCCCAGGGAGAATTCCGGGTGCTGGTATGAGCGGTGAGGACGGTGGGGAGGTGGGGAGAGGACATCCCCACCGCGCTCCCCTGCGCCTCCCCCAGGCGACCCGAGGTGTCTCGGTGAGGCAGTATTCCCTCCAGGAGGGGTGGGGCATGAAGAAATTGGCCGGATCATTTTAAAACTGAAAAGAACTAAAATCATTCGGCCAACACACAGCCCATACAACTCCCCCGTGTGACCTGTCCAGAAGCCTGAGGGTTCCTGGCATGTGACGGTGGACTGCCGAGAGCTGAACAAGGTCACCCCGCCCCTGCATGCTGCTCTCCCAACATTGTGGAGCTGCTGGATTGATTCTCAGTGGAATGGGGCTGATGCCACTATGCAGGGACTTGGCCAATGTTTGCTCTTCTGTGGACATTGATGCTGCTCGTCAAGAGAAGTTGGCCCTCACATGGGAAGTCCGGCAGTGGACACTTCAAGTCCTGCCACAGGGGTATGTGCACAGCCCTACTCTGTGTCATGGCCTGGTGGCCCAGGATTTGGCCACGTGGAACCACCCTGGGGCAGTGCAATTGCTCCATGACATTGATGACACAATACTAACCTCTGATTCCCTTACAGATAGATCTCAAAATGGCAGCCAAGGTCTGAAAAAGCCCTGACAGGCCGAGGGTGGGCCGTCAGTGAGGACAAGGTCCAGGGACCTGGTTGCTCTGTCAAGTTCTTGAATGTTGTCTGGTTGGGTAAGACCAAGCTGATGCCTAAGGCAGTAATTGACAAAACTCAAACATAGCCCTGACTGAAAACTCTGTGAAACAGTTACAGACCTATGTGGGTCTGCTAGGGTTCTGGCGAGCCTTGGCCTTGTTGGCCAAACCACAGTATCGGCTAACCCGGAAGGGTGAGCCCTAGGACAGAGACATAGCCCGAGACAGAGCATGCCTTCAGTGTCACCAAGCAGGACGTGGCACAAGCCCAGACGTTACAGGGAGTAGACCCGCCCTGCTGTTCCTACTGACGGTCTGCGTTGAGGGAACAGGGTTTGTCTGGGGTCTTCGGCAAAAGCAGGGTGGTCGGAAAGTAGCCCTTGGCTTTCGGTCCCAGACGTGGAAGGGAGCTGCTGTCCAGGACCCGCTCGTGGAGAAACAGTTGGCAGCGATGCGCGCCGCCTTGCTGGCCTGTGCGAGGATCACAGGGCCACAGCCAGTCACAGTGCAGACCACACACCCGGTCAAAGGCTGGCTTCGTTCTTGGGCTAAACGCCCTCCAAGTGGGGTGGCGCAGACTCCCGCCTTGACCAAGTGGGGTGCGTATCTAAAACAGCAGGCCCATTCTCATCTCGTCACCTGACGCGGGAGCTGCACTCCTTGCTGGGACCCATACAGTTTGTAACAACAACAACACGGGAAACAGAGCCGGCCCTAGATAAAGTACAGGAGCATGGGACCAAGAGGAGAAGCTGCCTCCCCTGCGTGAAAACATGTACATGGGTGGGTCCTGTAAGGGGCAGCCACTGATATGGACGGCTGTCGCTGCATCAAACAGAGACCCTGGGTTTGAGACAAGTGCAGGACAAGCCAGCCGGCGGGCCGAGCTACGAGCAGTCGGCTGGTTCTAATAAGGGACACTGGACACCTGCACTTCGGCACAGACATCTGGCTGTGTATGTCATGGCCTGACATTGTGGTTTCCCAGTTGGGCTGCTCAAACTTGGCTATTGGCCACTGCCCTCGATGAGAAAAAAAAATATGGTGGGACCTGTAAAAGCGTGGCTTACAGAAAGGAGCCACGGTTTACCATGTTTCTGGACATCGACCCCTGCAGGCCCCTGGTTATGATGCTGCAGATGCCTTGGCACGGGTCCGAGCGAACATGCAAACCCCAAAGCCAGCCGCGATCGCAGCGTGGTCACACAAAACACTGGGACATGTAAGGGCTCATACAATGGGCCTTGTTACACAGCGCTGGGGACTAGCTGTGCCCCGTGCAGAGGCCAAAGAGGCTGTGAGGCAGTGCCTGTGGTATGCACAGCAATACCCATGGAGGAGATGCCTGGTTACCGCCCCAGGACAGACAGCTAGTGGGGAAAAGCCACTGCCATCGTGGCAGGTAGATTCCCTAGGCCCAGGCCAGAAAACTGGGGAGTCCGGTACGTCTTCACAGCAGTAAATACTGCCACCAGCCTGGGAAATGTTTACCCTGTAGCCAGGGCTGATCAAAAACACATCACACAGGCTTTAAAGGGCCTTTCAGCGGCCTATGGCTGCCCACTAACAATTACTAGTAACCAAGGGACCCCTTTTACTGGACAAGCTACCCAGAGGTGGGCTGAGGACAATGATGTACACGGACAGTTGCATGTGCCGTATCACCCTCAAGCTGCCGGCATGCTTAAATGTTACATCGGGCTGTTAAAAAAACAAAACAAAACAAAACAAACAAAAAAAGCTAAAGACACTAGTACCTGCTGCAAACCAGCGTGGCTAGTAATCCCAGGTCCTGAGTGGGAACGGCGTGGAATTAATAGGCTTAAAGAGAAAACGATGGGCTCGGGAGGACTCTTTTTTTAAGTTTATTTATTTATTTATTTATTTTTAAGATTTCTTTTTTTTTTTAATTTTTTAAATTCATTTTAGAGTGGAGAGAGAAAGGGAGAAAGAGAGACAGAGAGGGAGAGAGAGAGAGAGAGAGAGAGAGAGAGAAGATGGGGAGGAGCTGGAAGCATCAACTCCCATATGTGCCTTGACCAGGCAAGCCCAGGGTTTCGAACCGGCGACCTCAGCATTTCCAGGTCAACGCTTTATCCACTGCGCCACCACAGGTCAGGCTATTTATTTATTTTTTTTTAGGAGGACTCTTTGCCACACAGAAAACAGCTTGCAAAAGGTGAGTCTCCACCCCACTACCTGCTTTATTTATAGGGCAAAGTGAGGCCATTAGCAAATCAAAGAGATAATTAAAACAAAGTCACATTTCCAAGGCAACCCAAGAATTCTCCCAAGTGCAGAAAACCTCCACCCTGCATAACATCTTAATTTCAAGAAACAAAGAATAAAAAGGAAACTGCCTCCAGTCTCTCCGAGGGACATGGGGGATAGGAAGAGTACAATCGGGCATCACAGCTTACAGGAGGTGTGGAGAAAAACTTCACCTTTAACAACTTAACCAAGTAAGTGAGGTGAGAGGTTGGGATGAGTGCAAATACTCAGCTTCATAGCGAATATGGAGGAGTGGTGGGGGGAGAACTTAGCCTTTTGCTAAGCCTCAAACTATCAGTACAAGAGCTTTGCTACTTGTAGTCTCCCACAAGTACCAACCAACCAACAAACAAAAAACAGTAAAAGCGACAGCTTCCCATGGCAGTGCAGCTGCTAAATGAGCAGTCTCGCCAAACAGAAATAAAGCCCTCTGGACCGGGTACTGAAAGGGACAACTTGTCGCCTTAAAGTGACCCCTTCTGGATCCACAAACCTACACATACAGGTACAGGACGGAGCCCTAGAGCTACCAGCTCCATCCACAGTGGCCCCAGGATGGGGAAAAAAAAAGAAAACTGGCTATAAAAACTAGAGACAAAGGGGTGTCCATAAATAGTGTTACTAAAACCATGAGAAACAGGCCTAAAAAAAGACTTGACCCTCGCACCCTGGCTCACCATGTGGCCGGTGGAGGCTGAGAGCCAGGTTGCCTGCTGCAGCTCCCTCCTCCCTTCTAAAAGGCGCGGTTGCTGGTTGCCCTCAGACTGTGCAGCATGCTTCTTGCACACAGTGGCTCTTAGTGGGGGCCCCTCCCCCGACTGTGGGTGTTCGAGTCTGGGACCACCGACCAGGAAGCTCTTCCATGCCCACCACCATGCTCTCACAGGGCGACAGGGTGGCTTGCATTCTCCCTGGAGGGCGGGACTGCCTAGGACGACTTCACTTTCTACCCTGTCATATTGTCCAAGCTGACTGCCGGCAACAGTCTCGTGACATGCACCCACACTTTTGCGTGGGGGCTTCAGCTGTCCCATTGTTGGGCTTGCACCGAGCTGCCTGCAGAGACGGCGGAAGGGCTTCCCTGGCCTGTTGCCCCTGCCTCCCTCCAGAGCTGGACTAAGTTACGTACCTGGAGCGCCCATCACATGAGTCCGGAATCAAATGCATGCAACAAACTATTAAAATGCTTCTCCAAAACTCTCGCCACAATAAACCACCCTTGCTAGGAAAATCTGTGTATAACAGTTGGGAGCAGGTGACAGACATTCATGTAAAGCTTTTACAGGTAGCCCCCTCTTTATATAAAACAGCGCAATGACAGTGTGCCCAACCTTACCATGGGCTGGCCGCCACAGAGGTGTGTGCCAATCTGACAGTGTCTTGCACCACGAATCACTGATGGGATCAAAAGAAGCCTGTAAATACGAAACCTACAAATTTTCTGCCAAAAGACGGTTTGTAAGTCTGTGACAGGTATGGCCAGCCCTACCTGCCGGCTCACTGGACTGGCCAGTATACTTGGGGTCGCCCGTTTAGCTATGACAAGATGGTACACAGACAGTGCCACAAAAACCCCAAAATTGGGACCCCGTATATCACCACTGACATTAAAAAAAAAAAAAGAAAGAGAGCTCACTGGTGGTTTTACTTTCTGAATCTCTTTGTACCCAGGGGTCAGGGTGGGGGTGGCACTATTAATATAAAATTACAGGTTAAGAGGTTGGG
This sequence comes from Saccopteryx bilineata, assembly GCF_036850765.1. NCBI lineage: Eukaryota > Metazoa > Chordata > Mammalia > Chiroptera > Emballonuridae > Saccopteryx > Saccopteryx bilineata. The sequence continues at coordinate 263,553,960 of NC_089494.1, forward strand.
CCAACACATAGCCCAAGCCTTAAATGTCACTCGCCACTCCCTAAGTCTCCTCCTTGATGAGACTACCCAGAAGCGGAAAGTAGTCTTAAAAAAACCCCCGCAAGCCTGGCCTGTGGTGGCGCAGTGGATAAAGCGTCGACCTGGAAATGCTGAGGTCGCCGGTTCGAAACCCTGGGCTTGCCTGGTCAAGGCACATATGGGAGTTGATGCTTCTAGCTCCTCCCCCCTTCTCTCTCTCTGTCTCTCTCTCCCTCTCTGTCTCTCTCTCCTCTCTAAAAATGAATAAATACAGTAAAAAAAAAAAAAAAAAACCCGCATGGCCTTAAATTTACTTACTGCAGTGCAGGGCGGTACTTGTGCCCTTGTGCATATGGACTGCTGCGTGTATATCCCCGATAATCAACAGCAAATCCGAGAGGCTGTGCAAAAAAATAAATGCTAAAATGTCAGCCATCCAGGCCCTGTCAAAGGTTCCTCTCTCCCACTAGTGGGAGAGCCTAAAAATATCCTAAAAGGGGGCCTTGCTTATTTTAACAAACATAGCAGGGTGGCTAGTAATAGCCTGTTGTCCCTTCTACTACGACTGTGGTGGCCTCTGGGCCCAAGGTGGTGCCCTAAGGGAAAAGACCAGGTGCCCTGAACTCTAGAAGGGTGGAGTGCGAGAGCCCAGTTATGAGGTAGAGCCTGGGGCGCCTGCGCAGTAACTGTGCCAAAGACAGGACCCAAAATTGGGAGCGCCTGCGCAGTTGCTCCCACACTTACATAACCTGCTGCCTTGGCTATCGTTCACTTCAGCAGAAGGGGGTCACATATATAAATCCTTCTACACAATATAAAAAACTGGCCACTCCTGGGTCCATGTGCTTTGGCACAGTTACTGCGCAGGCGCTCCGGGCTCTAGCTCCAGCTCTGTGCATTGGCTCATGCCAGGCACATTTGCCATGACTCAAATCTGCAAACTCCTTGTATGTGCATCTCATACAAAACCATGTCCTGCAGCACACCTCCCATTCTCAGCTGCCTCTATACTTGATGTCGTTTTATTATCTAGCTCCTAACTACGTAGCCTCCCTAATCAAGATGGCAACAAGGCAAGGTGTCCACTCTGGGTTTCTCATGTAGGGCAGGACTGCAGTTTCTTTGAAATGGGGGCTCCATTCCTCACACAACTCTCATCTCTTAGGCTCTGGGCTCCTGGCTTCTGGGTCCTTGTGTGGCCCTGAGGCCTCCCTGCCTCCAGACACTGACTGATGGAGTCTTATTGCTCTGCAGCATATCACATGAGCATAGCAAAGAGCGATTGATCAATCTCTGAACAGAAAGCAGGAGGCCTACAACGGCTTGGAGTGAGAGGCCATAAATTTAAAGGCCAATTTTTCGGGGAGGAGGAAAATTTGATACAGGCTAATATCCTTGTGGGAAACCCACCCATTGAACAAGGAATACATTGAACCTGCCTATTGGCTCCCATTTCCAAATGTGGTTCTACTTCCCTTTCTAACCTGATTTCCCCTTCCTAGGCCCAACTGGGGAATGAATTCTCAACTCATTTCCTTTTAACTAGAGCACATTTACATGAAAACAGCTGCGTGAGGCTAGTGGTTATTGTACTGGATAGTGAGCCCCAGAGAGACCCAAGTGGGAGTCTCCAGACCATCACATGCTCTGTCCTCATCCTCTAAGTGCTGGAAGCCAGGTGGAGGTGCTTGAGGCTTTGGTGAGAGGAAGGCCCTCTTTGCTGAGTGTGGCACACCGAAGTGCCAGCCTCGTCGTGTGATTGAACGTGGGCGTCAGCCCTGGCCTCCCCATGACCTTCCAGGTCCTCAGCAAGAAACTCCCCTGACACCAACGCTCCTTCAGCATTTAAACCCTTTGGATTGATTGCATTGTGTTCATAGTTTAAAAAAATTCCTTCATTGGCTCATGCCAGGCACATTTGCCATGACTCAAATCTGCAAACTCCTTGTATGTGCATCTCATACAAAACCACGTCCTGCAGCACACCTCCCATTCTCAGCTGCCTCTATACTTGATGTCGTTTTATTAGCAGCGGGAAAATGGCACCAGGTGTAAGCAACGACTCAGGCCGGACCTCAGTTTAGCAACCTCAGTACCTGAGTTCTGGATAAGACAGAATTCAGAGTCAAGACTCAAACTGTAAGAGAGAGTTTATTTAGAAAGACTCAGAGGTAGAAGTGAGCGTAGGAGAAACGGGCTCAGGAAACAAGTTACAGAGGCAAATTGAGGGTCCCTGGAGAGTGAAAGAGAGAGGGAAGGAGGGAGGGAAGGAACAAGGGAACTGAAAGAGGGCCAGAAGGAGGGGGAGGGAGAGGGAGAGGGAGAGGGAGAGAATGTGCTCCAGAAGAAAGAAGAGAAAGGAAGGAAGGAAAGAAGAAAGGGAAAGGAAGGGAAGGGAAGGGAAAGTGTAGGGCCAGTGGCTGCCTTGGCCACGCAAGTTCTCATTGGAATCAAGCAGACGTAACGGAACTGTGAGCCAGAAAATGGTGGACCATTCCCTTTATTAAAGTCTCCTAACAGCGGACGAGTAAGTAGGCAGAGAAGACCGCTTCCCTCGCCTCAGGATTCCCAAAGCCCAAGACTCATTCTCTGGACTCTCTCTCTAGGGACTCTCTCTGGATTCTCTCTGCAATCCTCTGCAAAGCAGCCTGGGGGAATAAAACCTTCCCCAGCAAAGAATAGCAAACATTCACCCCTCCCAAGCAGGAAGGCAATCTGCGACTTGCCATCTGCCGCCCTGAGGGCACGCCCCTGCAGCCTCCCATAGACTATACACACAGGGCCATGGCTCCGCCCCCAGACAAGGAGCAAATTTAAAAAACAAGACAACACATTTGTTTACCCAACAGAAGGAAAGGGAAAGGAAGGAAAGAAAAAAGGAAAGAGGGAGAGCATGCATGCATGGGGCATCTCTGAACCTAGGGCTTTTATCTGGAGGCCTTCGGGGAGGATCCCAATGGAACATTCATCAGTTTTCCAGGTGTGCCTCTTGTGGTCTCCTCTGATTGGTCGGCACCAGGGGGCCGTGAGTCAATGCAGCTGGTCCTGATGTCAGCCATGGTGTTACTCTGCCTGGTTCTGCTTTTCTGGGCCCGGAGCTGACACACCTCTGAGGCCTAGATGTCATCTCCAGGGGTTCATGCTTAAAGGAGTGGTCGTGCAAGGGCTTGTAGGCACTGGGGGCACTCCGCCCTGGTGACCCTCTGCACCTGGCCCCTCGTTCCTTCTCTGCTCATATGTAACTGACTTCTAAAATTTTACTGGGGTGAAGGAGGTGGGTGCTGCATGCCGGCGGCCATGGCAGAGCTGTGACAGCCCCATGCTTGGCACCAAATCATCATGGCCCATCCCAACCCAGTGACCTGCTGACTCCTTTCCAACAGCTCTTCTGTGACTGCTGAACTAGCCAGGGACGTGTGTGTGTGGCGGGGGGGGGGGGGGGGGGGGAGCAGGGAGGGGAATATGGAGAGACAAATGGCCAGAGTTTGGAAGGAAACATTAGTGTTAAAAATATGTTCAAATAATTGCAGTTTCCAATGATGGCCAATAGAGTGAATGACTAAAAATGAGCAGCGGGGCCCTGGCCGGTTGGCTCAGCGGTAGAGCGTCGGCCTGGCGTGCGGGGGACCCGGGTTCGATTCCTGGCCAGGGCACACAGGAGAAGCGCCCATTTGCTTCTCCACCCCCCCCTCCTTCCTCTCTGTCTCCCTCTTCCCCTCCCGCAGCAGCCAAGGCTCCATTGGAGCAAAGATGGCCCGGGCGCTGGGGATGGCTCCTTGGCCTCTGCCCCAGGCGCTAGAGTGGCTCTGGTCGCGGCAGAGCGACACCCCGGAGGGGCAGAGCATCGCCCCCTGGTGGGCAGAGCGTCGCCCCCTGGTGGGCGTGCTGGGTGGATCCCGGTCGGGCGCATGCAGGAGTCTGTCTGACTGTCTCTCCCCGTTTCCAGCTTCAGAAAAATAATAATAATAATAATAATAAAAAATGAGCAGGGGATGGGTGTGCCACACAGGGCAGGATGGGACACCTGTCAAAATGAACAAGAGTGAGTTGGGTGGGTGGGGACTGATGGCAAACTGCCTTGTCACTGTCAGCTGAGTTACAGACCAGCGCTCACCTCCCCTGCTGCTGACACCAGCTCCATGCGGCACCGGCACCGGAAGCTCACCTGTAGCCGGCCCTCCATCGTCTGCGGAGAAAGCCTCTCAGCTCTCACTCCCTCTCACTCCCGCAGGGGACTCAACTAACTTCCGGGTGGAAAGATATTTTTCCAACGTCCATAAAACGTGTGAACCTGACTTGCTTTCTAGGAGTGGTCATTTTGGAAGAAACTGTGACCTAACGGAGGTGTGAATTCTGGGACGAATGGCGATTTTATGCTCTCCAAACTATCTTCAAGGATAGTTGGAAGACAGGAGCGTGTTTTTATTAGACAGCTATTATCTGATCTGCATTTCCCTGGGTGCTCTTATGGACACGGGGTCCCTGGCTGGAAAACACTGCCTAGGTGGAGGCTGATTTCTGAAAGCTCAGCAGGACCCATTCAGGGCCCTAGTTTGCCCATCATTCTCTTTCTTCTGCTTTTGCAACAGGGGTGGGGGGTCGGGGGGCAGCGACACCCCTCATCCTCAGTCTGTTTGGGATGTGTCACAACTGTGAAGAAATAGGTGGTCATGGAATGAAAGAGAAGGTTCTTTCAACGTAGGCGGAGAGAGAGAATGTCCAGCTGTCAGCTGGCAGTCTCCATCCAGATGTCCTCCCAACATCTTTCTTAAACTTGACGCGTCTCCCAAGTGGAACTTACCTGTCACTTACCTGTCGCTTCCCCACGACTGCCTGCCCTGCCCACCTTCCAGTCCCCTGTAAAGGAAGACACCTCTTGATCTTTCCCTCTCCTCTATAAGGCACTTGGTCAAGCCCAGTTGATTCTATGTCGCATGATGGGCTGGTCTTGATGCGGATTCCCCCGAAGAGACTGCGACAGGCCTGGGGCGCACGTGTTTGAAGACGGAGCTGACCGCAGACGCCAGAACGAGGAGTGGGAGGTGTGCGGCGGAAGGAAACGCTAGGAAAGGCTGCATTGTCCAGGCGGTCACCGCCGTGGGCAGCCAAGGACCCTCTCCTGAACGCGGGAGCGAGCGCCATCCACGGTTCTGGAACTTGACTGAGTACCCGCCCCGCGCTCAGGACAGAGCAGGGCAGAGCCGGCCGGGGCAGAACGCCGCGTTCCACGTTTCCCGGGCGACGGGGGCGGGCCGGCGGCGCGATGACGTCAGCGCCGGACGGTGGCCGAGAGGCAGTGCGGCTCCGACGAACGGGCTCCAGGCAGCTGCGCGCCCTTGGCTCTTCTTGGTTAGCGCTCAGCTCCAAGCACATTTACTGAGCGCCTGCTGTGTGCGCTGAGCGGAGCGAGGACTCGGCGAATAGGAGTGATCAGCGAGATCCGAAGGTCAAGCCCGCGTCTGCGTGGGGGCGAGAGGCCGAGGGGCCGAGGATCCGGCTCCTGCAAAGGCCCTGGGGCAACCGGGGCGGGGTGGGGGGGCTGTGCAGAGTCTGACATAGTGGAATTGCGGGGCACACAGGTGGCAAGGGCCGGGGTTCCGGAGAGTAAACGTGAGAGACATTTTGAGGAATTTGGACATAGTCCCCTAAGGTCATGGGACAGCAGTCACCTAAAAGGAGTGTGATCAGATCTGCATTACATTTTATTTTACCCTTTTTTTTTTTTTTTGCAAGAGAGAGAGAAAAGGAGAGAGATGAGAAGCATAGACTTGTAGTTGCAACACTTTAATTGTTCACAGGTTACTTCTCATACATGTCTTTATGGAATGGGCGGGGCTGAGGGGGTCCTCCAGCTGAGCCCGTGGCCCCTTGCCAGGGGTTGGGAACCTATGGCTCGTGAGCCAGATGTGGCTCTTTTGATGGCTGCATCTGGCTTGCAGACAAATCTTTAATGAAAAAAAATAATAACATTAAAAATATAAAACATTCTCTTGTATTACAATCCATTCATTTCCTACCCCTCATGTTTTGGTTGTGAGTGGCTGGAGCCAATCACGGCTGTCCTCTGGGACAACACCAAATTTTTATTGGATAATGCCTAACGTACACGGGTCGTTGTATGGCTCTCACGAAATTACATTTTAAAATATGTGGCGTTCATGGCTCTCTCAGCCAAAAAGTTTCCCGACCCCTGTCCCAGTGAATGTCCTTTTCTTCAACTAGTTCCTAAGTCCCTTCATTCGGGTTCCTCTGACCAGGGAGTAGAATGAGAACCACCTAACTTGTTTATCAACCCCCAACCCCCTTTGTCTGTGCATTTGTTTTTTTCTGACCATTCCCCAACCCCCTTACCTAGATAATGATATCCCCATTTCTCCCTTCTACCTTGGTGTGGCCATTTAAACTAGCCAATTGAGAAAAAATGAGGTTATATGGTCAATACTCCAGCCAGTGGAGCAAGACCCAGCAGCCTAGTGCCTGTGCTAGGGATAAAACCAGAATTTGCCCTCTGTCCATGCGCTTGCAAGCTGGTTTTCACTAGTGGCCGCACGCCCTTCTGCAGAAGTGATTAAAGTTGGCTTGCTGACATATTTTAGTCTCCACAAGTCTGGCTTATTTCCATCTCAAACACCAGTAACCTTGGGCTCAAGCCAGAGAGCAGGGCTCAATTCAGCGACCCTGGACTCCACCTGGTGAGCCTGTACTCAAAACTGCATGAGCCCGTGCACAAGCCGGCAACCCCAGGGTCTCAGACCTAGGACCTCAGTGTCCCTGGTCGATGTACTCTCCACTGGGCCACCACTGATAAGGATGCATTTTATTTTTTAAGTATGTTTATATTGATTGATTTTAGAGAGAGAGAATAAAGGGGAGAGAGAGAGACATCAATTTGTTATTTATGCGTGTATTGGTTGATTCTTGTATGTGCCCCGACGGGATCAAACCCACAACCTTGGTCTGTTCAGGACAGCGCTCTGAGCAGCTGAGCTATTCACCGGGGCAGATCTGATTTTTAAAGCTACCTCTTCCACTGCAGAGAGGAAAGCTGGCTGGAGGTGGCTGCTGGCCCTGTGGTGGTGTGGGAGCCACAGCTCCATGCTGGGAACTGTTCCTAGTGCCTTTTGCTAATTCCAATAGTCCCGATACTAGGTACTGTGTCCTCACTGAAGGCCCCTGATGGTGAGGCCTTGGGCGACTGACTTCACTCTCACAAGTCCCAATGTTGTCAGCCAAAAATTAGAGGACAGATAGTACTTGGACACCACTGAGGTGTCCACCTGCATGCAGGGATTGCTCAAGAACTAAGGTTATTCTGCCAGATTTAATGGGAGTGGAGAGAACTGAAAGGTTCAGTGGGCATTAAAGAGGGGAGTGGGAGGCTTTGGGCATGAAGCAGGTGGGAATGTCAGGATGGCATCTGGGTTTATAGCGCCCTGACCCTTGGGCCACTGGCAAAGTGGGAGTGAGACTACAGGACAGGCTGGGTCAGGGTGCCAAGGTGCGTTCAGTGCTGAATATCCGGAGTTTGAGGACCTGCAGAAGAGGAGAGAGACAGGGTGCCCAGGAAACTGCCACATGAGCGTGTGGATTTGGGAGCCGTCTGCCCATGGTGACCGCAGCCCGTTTACTTGGCGCTGTCTGGCTCCTGCCCCCTTGGCATCCATCTCCCCGCCCCCTTTGTTCAGGAGTGGAAAGGAGGCAACCTCCCCTCCCCTCCCCTCCCCTTCCGTTTGGGGAACGTCAGCATTAGCTTGGAATGTGGTCATTCTGTCTCGCCGGCCCTTTGGAGTTAGCTCTTTCTCTTATTTCTAGCATCTCGCACTTAACGCAGTTGTTGGTGGACATTGTGAACCGATGGGTGAAGCCCGTTGACCCAGCCTGTCTGTCTGGTGCAGGTCGACGTCACGCGATGGCCCCCACGCAGGAAGGAAGCAGAGATACCCTGCTGCCCGACTTCCCCAGGGGGCCCCTGGACGTCTACCGCGCCCGTGCCTCCTTCAACTGGAAGGAGCTGGCGCTGTTTCTGGAAGGCGAGGACATGCTGCGCTTCAAGGTGAGGCTTGCGGCTGCGCGGCGATGTCCATGCTGACCCACAGAGGGCTCGGGCAGGTGTTTCAGTTTATGGGCAGAGACGGGGCTTTGTGCCCTTATTGCCACATGGCTTCCTGGGGCCTCTCGTCCGTCTCTGCAAGGTGTGGGGCTGTTCCTGGGTGGGGCACAGGCCGGACGCCTATTGCACCCGGGGATGGCGGAGCCTCTGGAGCGCGGCCCAGTGCGGCTCCTAGTAACGGTGTGGAATTAAGGAAACAGACTTATTAAGAAAAAAGGATGGGACCGGGAGGACTCTTCAAATGCTGATGGCAATATCCGAGTGCCTCATAGCCCCAGTTTGCATTGTTATAGCCATATGCAAATCAAGGAAATCCTTGATACAAAGTTACACATCCGAGGCTAAAACAGGAACTCTCCCAAGGCATAAACAGGAATCCCCCCAGCATGCATAAGTGAAATCCACCAACATCTGAACAAACAAATAGGAAGAGGAAAAGCATGTAAATTGCTTCCAGCAACTTAAGGAAGCAAGTGAAGTGGGTGCAAATACTCAGCATCACAGCCAATATGGAGGTGAAGGGGGGAGAATTTAGCCTTTTGCTAAGCCTCGAATCTACAAAGGCTTTTAACCATTTATGGTCCACAACACATCCCCCTTTTTTTCCTATTTTTAATTTGTGTGCTGAGATTTGTACTTACCTGATTTCCTAGCTTCCCAGATCCTAATTTGGAGGCAGACTGAAAAAATACAGAATAAACACAAAATTTGTATAGCCAATGCTAACAGATTTCCAAACATGTGTTCTAATTCATTACTGGTATTAAAGCCTTCAAGCAAATGCTTAGCCAATATAACAGCATCTATAAAAGAGCCTTTGCTGTTTTGAATGTCCTTAACATGTTCACCAAGTCCATGCTGACAAATCATCATTCCACATCCCTGCAAATGCAACCCAACCCCAGTTCAGTCCATTAGGAGCTGTCACAAAGAGCAAGAGTCCAGGAAAAGTTCGCATGGCACTGAAATTGTTATCTTATATCTATACTTTGCAGCTTGTGTCCAAGTCCCAATGACCGCTGCTTCTTGCTGGTAACAATTCAGGTAGACTGGAAAAGCCATCTGCAGCATGTGTGGATATGGAGCTTCTGTTCTTCTTAACCTGGAGAGATGAGACCAGGGTGCTTTTCCCTGGAGCTCCGCAACCGTGGTGTGGTGAAGAGAACCTTGGGATACACTAAGCTGGGTGGCAGAGGTAAATTCATAACAGAAGTTGGAAAAAAAGAGAAAGAGAGCTCTAAATTAGGAGTAGGTCCCAGCCTGAAATATGAATGGGGCATTGAGGCAGGAGGAATAAAGGAAACACTATATATTAAACAAAGCAGCAGAAAATAGGACTATCAACACCCACAACAGAGATCTTTTTTTTTTTTAAAGAATTCACATCTTTTTTTTTTATTTATTCATTTTTAGAGAGGAGAGAGAGAGACAGAGAGGGAGAGAGAGAGGAGAGAGAGACAGAGAGAGAGAGAGAGAAGGGGGAGGAGCTGGAAGCATCAACTCCCATGTGTGCCTTGACCAGGCAAGCCCAGGGTTTCGAACTGGCGACCTCAGCATTTCCAGGTCGACGCTTTATCCACTGCACCACCACAGGTCAGGCCCACAGCAGAGATCTTTGAAGGGATGAATAAAAACCCGAATATTCAGGCAACACATAGTATATGACCCTTATGTCCATAAGAAATGAGATCAGTTTACCTCTTACTTGGAAGATACCCTAGGCTTGTCCACGTGAGATGGGGCCAACGGCCCTGGGCACCTTTAGCCTACAATGGCAAGTTCCAGCAGGCTGGGCAAGGTTAGGTCACAGGCTGGAGCAGGGCTGGAAGAGATTGAACCCTCCCTTAGAGGATTGAGTGGGAAGCTTCCTTCCAGTGTCCCTTTTTCCCACAGCAAAGGCATGTAAGTCTGGCAGGCTTTAGCTCAATGACCTTCCTTTCCACTATTGAAGCAGGGCCCAGTTGGAGTTCTACGAAGCCCCTTTGGGGCGTTGGAGCCTTTAAGGGCGTATGCCAAGAGCTGGTATTTCAACTGATCTCTTTTGGGCTTTTTCTGCCTCTTGGTAATTATAGACCTTAAAAACCATGCTCAGAAGATCCCGATGAGGGGTTTGAGGATCCCCATCCACCTATGTAAGCCTTTTTCGTATATTTGGAACTACTTGGAAAAAGACAAAACAGTGTTATGAGCTGGATCAAATAAAAGAGGGTAGAAGTTTGCAGGAGAAAAAGACTCGGCGTTTCCTGTTCATCAGCATTCAAAAGAAGTTTTTTAAGATACGGTAGATTTGCAGGAGTTCTAGGATATGACTCCCCCTTTTATATTTTTTAAAATTTACCTTAAATATTTGCTGAGTACACTTTAATAATGCCTTAACTTTAAAGATTGTAAAAAATACCCGTAATGTGAAAGGTTTGACAAAATATAGTAAATTGTTTTCCTGCATATGTAGGAGCATTGTCAGTTTTAACCAGTTTAGGAAGTCCAATAATAGAAAATGCATACATGCAATGAGCTATATCATGCTTAGCAGCCTCTCCTGTTCGGCAGAGACTACTATAAATCCAGAATAAGTATCCACTATAATGTGGACAAAGGACTGTTTGCCAAATGAAGGTATATGAGTAACATCCCATTTGCCAAAGTTTTCCTGGTAGGAATCTTCAAAGGTTAACTCCAAAGAAAGGGGCAGATTGTAGCATAGGACACTTTGGACAGGATTTAACAATTTGCAGTGCTGCCTCCCGAGAACATTGAAACTGTTTACGCAGGGCTGCAGCATTCTGATGATGAATAGTATGAGACTGGATTGCTTGATCTAACATGGTTGCTCCAATAATTTTCTTTTGGGTAGTTTGATCAACAAGGGTATTCTCTTGTGCTAAAGCTCCAGGGAGCATGGCGTGAGCTCAAATATGTCCTATAAAACATGGAACTCTATGTTGACGTACAAGTCTTTGAAGAAGGAGAAACTGCTGAAATAGTTCATCAGCAGTTGTCCCTAAGACAGCAGTCTCTGTAGTGGAAACAACCATGAGTAAATATTTGCTGTCTGTATACAGATTAAAGGAGGAAGGAATATGGCAAATGCTGAAAAGCCATGGTAATGGCATGTAGTTCTACTCTTTGAGCTGATTTCAAGCAAACTATTTTAGTATAAACTTGTCCATCTGTTATTCAACCTGCTATTCCTGAGCTGGACTCAACAGTAAAGACTGTAGGTGCTTCAGGAATGGGCTCATTAACAATTGTCTTAGGGAAGACAAATGTAGTAATTAATGAATATTGAACTATTTTATCAGCTGGGTAGTGAGAATCAATTTGGCCTGTAAAATTTGCAAAAGCAATTTGCCATTTAGTGGAAGTTTCCCAGAGCCATTGCTGTTGATCCTTTGAAAAAGGAACAACAATAACTTGAGGCTCAAAACCTATAAGCTATAAGAGTCGCCTATGTCCCTTGAAAATCAAGGAGGTGACAAGATCAAAATATGGAGATAAAACTTTCTTAAGAGTAACAGATAAATGAATTTGTTCAATACGACCTGAAGCTTGCCACAGTAGTCCCGTTGGAGTGTAACTTGAGGGACAAATTAGTAAGGCAACTGATTCTTCAGGATTTATGCATTTTAGTTGTGCTTGTTGCAAGGCTTTTTCTACAAGCTTTAAAACTTGCTGTCCCACAGCTGTAAGTAGCCGAGGAGAAGCTGGTTCAGCCGAGACTCTAAGAATATCAAAAAGTGGTTTCAGTTCTTCAGTAGTTAATTTCAAGGAAGGTCTAAGACAATTAATGTCTCCTAATAATTTCTGGAAATCATTTAAAGTTTGCAAATGACCTGTTCTGATTTCTAATTTTTGTGGACAAATTTGTTGTTCCTCAATAATTTGTCCTAAATAAGAGAAAGGTAAAGATTACTGTACCTTTTCAGGGGTTATATAAAGTCCTGATTCTTTCAAAGAATATTCTAGTTGTTGCAAAATGGTCAACACAGTATCTTTATCTGAATGAGTAATAAGAATATTATTCATATAATGAATTATGTACATCTTAGGGTGCTGCCTTCATACTGGAGAGATAGCTTGAGAAGTGTATTTTTGGCACAAGGTAGAACTGTTAGCCATACCTCGAGGCAAAACTCTCCACTGGTATCGCTCCATTGGAGCCTGGAAATTAAGTGAAGGAACACTGAATGCAAAACGTTTGCAAGCATGAGGGTATTAAAGGAATAGTAAAAAATCAATTCTTCAAGTCAATAATTACAAGGTGTTAATTCCATGGAATGGCAGTAGGAGAAGGGAGTCCTAGCTGGAGAGGACTCATAATTTCCATAGTCTTATGTATTACTCTCAGATCTTGTAATAGCCTCCAGTTTCCTGATTTCTTTTTAATAACAAATATAGGCATATTCCATGGGCTATTAGATGGTTTAATGTGTCCAAGCTGTAGCTGCTCTTGTACCAATTGAGCAGCTGCCCTAAGTTTCTCCTGAGAAAGGGGCCATTGGTCTACCCATACAGGATTATCTGATTTCCAAGTAATTGGGTCTGCACAATGCATTGTTGGGGTAGCAGGAGCTACCAAGGCCCCTATGCTAAATTTTTATATCCTAATCCACACCTTCTGGTATTGGGTGCCACTTCTATGGGGGTGAGAATTCCCCACTGTTCTTTCCCTAGTCCCTTAGTGAGCAAAAATCCCTGATCAAGTTTTTGAGTATTGACTAAACTATTAGGACTGATGAGCAATGCTCCCATATTTTTCTAAACACCTCTACCCCACAAATTAACTGGCAATCCAGGGAGCACATAAGGCTGAAAAAGTCCAGAATGACCTTCTTTATCTTCCCATTGTAAAAACTAGAACTTTGTTGAGGGGATTTTCTCTGCCCTATACCTTGTAATTCTGTGGCTGCTGCATAAGTGGGCCAGGAAGGAGGCCAGTGTAGCTCAGCAATAACAGATACATCAGCTCCAGTATCTAAAAGTCCTTTAAATTTACACCCCTGTATTGTTAGTTCCATTTCAGGGCGTTCCTGAGCTACCTTTTGAATCCAATAGGCAAAATCAGAGGAGCCAAATCACCAATTTCCTTGGGGCCCCTTTAGCAGGGTTTGGCCTTGTCTTAAAAGAGGTAAAAGGATTAATTAATTTTCATGTCAGGGGAGATTGTAACTATATTCATTCCTCAGAGTGTGAGCCATTACTTTAATTTCCCCTGTAAAATCCGAGTCTATTACTCCAGGAAGAACAAAAAATTCTCTCATAGTTAAAATACTTCTGCCTAATAAGAGTCCTACTGTATTATTGGGAAATGGCCCCAAAATTCCAGTGGGTATAGCTTGAGGTCCCATCTCTGGAGTGAATACGAGTTGGGAGGTGGGACTGAGGTCCAGTCCTGCACTGCCTGCTGTTGCCCGGGATAGTTGGGCAATGTTTGGCCTGCTGGAATCAGAGTTTGCTGAGGAAACACCGACATCACCCCTGTTGTTTGATGGGGCCAGGGAGGGCCCCATTGTCCATTTCCCTGCCCTCCGGTAGTATATTTAGTCCTCCCCTTATTCTTCCAGTGTTTCCCTTTCCTACAAAACGGGCAGAGGTCCGGAGCTTAAGGGCTGGCCGTCCTTGAGGGCGAGGCCGAGACTGATTTCTGGGGGGAGCAGGGCAGTTTCTAGCCAAATGCCCCGAACCCCCGCAATGGATACAATATCCATGGGCAGAAGTACTTCCCTGACCTTCCTTCTTTCACTTGGTCTGCCCTTTATCAAATATCGTCCTGGAAATCTTGCCTTAACGTCTGTGGCAAAAGCAAGACCCTGCATGTATGAAGGCCCAACATTGGCGCATATTCTGATACAGTCCTCTCTATCCCCCTTCTTGCGGTGAGGCCCAAGTGCAGCCTGACAAGCAGAATTAGCATTTTCATAGGCTAGTTGTTTTATTGAAATCTTTCCCACATTTTTATCCAATACTATTCTTTCGACTGCTTGAATTAGCTGTGAGACAAATTCTTAAAATGACTTATTAAGGCCCTTCTTAATTTTGCTCAAATCCTTTGATTTGCCTACCTGAGTACAAGCTTACACATAAACAAGGCAATTTACGTACAGAAAACACAAGTATAATATATAACTTTGATTAATCCTAATACTTAAATTGCTATTTGGCTCCTAACTCTGAACACACCTCACAATGCACTAACCAAATCAGTAAGTCTTAAGGATCTACATTCTATTCTATTTAAATTTAAATGAGCACTCCTTACAAGTTTTAAAAACATTTTATTTTTTCTAAATATTAGAGCCAGAATTTCCAATTTTTGCTTGCAAAAAAAGAACTTAATTCAGGCCTTAAAAACAGACACAGTTTAGACAACATTAAACGAAGACTAAACAGAAACAAGAATTAGATGAACCAGACAAACCAGAGAGAAACCGGGATTTCAGAGCACAACCAGATTAGAAAGATGCCTGCCTGATTTTAGTCGGGGCATTTTCTGACAGAGGGACTGAAGGATGTGACTAAACAAAATCTCCCCGAGAAAATTTGCTCTCGGCAGCTGCTGGGATATTTTCCATAGTCAGATCCAACACAGGTCCCCTGCCTCAATTTCCAGGCAAAGGATAAGAAAAACAAAATGATAGTTCAAAAGATTGTAGTTAGAACATTAAATAAAATCAGACCATAACAGGAAAAGCTGTAACTTTCCTAATTCCTGAGTCTCCTATCCATTCTCAAATTCTATAGTTGCTGTAACCGGTGGCTCAGGTTGACTATGCTGAGATTTTTCTCCTACCTCAACGGCTTTTTCATGAAAGTCTGACTTCCACAGCAAATAATCACCCCCGGAGAGACAAGCATGAGCAATCGCCTTCCAGTCATTTGGGAAAAGAGTCTTTGCACTAATAATATCTGATAAACCAAGTGAAAAAGGGGCAGTAGACCCATACTGAACACAAGCAAGTTTAAGCTCTTTCAGAGTTCTAAAAGGTACAGGTTCATGTTCTCGCACTAGTCTCCCTGTATCATCCTATCTTTCTACAACAGGAAAACGGGTAAAGCCATTTATTGTTTCCCCTACATTTTGAGCCTGGTCTATAGATTGTTGGAGGAGGGATTTCCCAGATTTTGAGCTATAGACTCCGGAATCAGCCCGATAAGGGAACGGAGGAGCAGAGGGTTGAATATAGGAAGGAGCCAAGGGCAGCGGAGGCCCCGAGGCTAAGGCAGCCATAGTCGTGGATTTTTTTATCCCCCCTGTCATCCTCAGAGTCCAAGTTGTCCTCGTATTCACATCCCTCTGTTTCCGGCTCCCTCTGATACTCTTCAGACAATGATTTGTCTTCATACGGAAACATTTCTACAAAAAGGTCCCTTATTTTTTACCCTATCTGTCCTATAATCTTTTACTCCCACTTATACTTTCCCCCAAAACTTTCTTTACCTACTGTGCACACTTCACTTTGGGGAGTTCCGTCACCTGCCTTCAGTTTATTTATTTATTTATTTATTTATTTATTTATTCATTTTTAGAGGAGAGAGAGGTTGAGAGAGAGAGAGACAGACAGACAGACAGAAGGGGGGAGGAGCAGGAAGCATCAACTCCCACATGTGCCTTGACCAGGCAAGCCCAGGGTTTTGAAGCATTTCCAGGTCAACACTTTATCCACTGCACCAACACAGGTCAGGCACCTGCCTTCAGTTTTAAGTTTCCTCATACTCAAGTCTTCTGTTCAGGCGCCACTTACCGCGGACCAGCACAGCTCCTAATAATGGTGCGGAATTAAGGAAACAGACTTATTAAGAAAAAAGGATGGGACCAGGAGGACACTTCAAATGCTGATGGAAATATACGAATGCCCCATAACCCCAGTTTGCTTTATTATATAGCCATATGCAAATCAAGAAAGTCCTTGATACAAAGTTACACATCCGAGGCTAAAACAGGAACTCTCCCAAGGCATAAACAAGAATCCCCCTACCATGCATAAGTGAAATCAACCAACATCTGAATAAACAAAGAGTAAGAGAAAGGGCATGTAAATTGCTCCCAGCAACTTAAGGAAGCAATTGAATGAAGTGGGTGCAAATACTCAGCATCATAGCCAATATGGAGGTGGAGGGGGGAGAACTTAGCCTTTTGCTAAGCCTCGAATCTACAATGGCTTTTTGCCATTTATGGTCCACAACACTCTGGGGATGGTCGAGGCGTCTAGAGACGAGCACAAACTGGTTAAGCTTCCTAAGCCTCATCCGGGAAGAACTTCCATCTCTCCGTCTCAGAGTCTCTGGGGTGACTGTGTGTTCCAAGAGGCCAGCAGCCTCCAGAAAACCGGGGTGAGTGAGAGTGTGGTGAGACTGCCTCTATGTTTTGCCCCCCAAGTCACCTGTTTCCTGTCCCCTGCGTATCCAGAAAACCATCTTCTCGACTTTGGAGAGCGACCCCCTCTTCGCCTGTCCCGCTGGACGCCATCTCCCCATGGAGAAGTACCGGGAGGTGAACTTCTTGCGCTGCACTCGGCTCTTTGAGTACGACTTCCTGCGCATGGACGACGTGCTCCAGAACCCTCTCAAGGTCCTGGCGCTGGTCAGCTGCCTGGGCATGGACGACTGGTCCCTGTGCATCAAGGCCTTCCTGCACGTGTTTGTGAGTGGGCGGCTCCGGAGAGGGAGGTCTACGTCTGCTTTCACGCCTCCCCGGGAGGCCGTGGGGTGTGGGGTGGGTCGTCGCCTGGGCCAGGGCCAAAGCAGGTGACAAGGACACTTACTCTGAAGTGCCGTGGACCAGCGTGGTTTGTAATTCTGGGTCTTGAGTGAGAACGGTGCAGAATTAAGAAAACATACTCATTAAGAAAAAAGGATGGGATCGGGAGGACTCTTCAAATGCTGATGGCAATATCTGAGCACCCCATAGCCCCAGTTTCCTTTATTATATAGCCGTATGCAAATCAAGGAGATCCTTGATACAAAGTTACACATCTGAGGCAAAAACAGGAACTCTCCCAAGGCATAAACGGGAATCCCCCCACCATGCATAAGCGAATCAACCAACATCTGAACAAACAAAGAGTAAGAGTCTTGCTTCCCGCAACTCAAGGAAACAAGTGAAGTGGGTGCAAATACTCAGCATCCTAGCCAATATGGAGGTGGAGGGGGGGGAGAACTTAGCCTTTTGCTAAGCCTCGAATTTACAAATGCTTTTTGCCACTTGCAGTCTACAACATATTCCCCTTTTCGTTTTTATTTTAAGTTTGTGTGCTGAGATTTGAACTCGTCTGATTTCCTAGTTTCCCAGATCCTAATTTGGAGGCAGACTGAAAAAATACAGAATAAACACAAAATTAGTATAACCAATGCTAAACAGATACCCAAACAAACATTCTAATACATTACAGTGATTAAAGCCTTTAAGCAAATTCTTAGCCAATATAAAAGGATTTATAATAGTTAAATGTCCTTAATATGTAATTTCACCAAGTCCAAGTTGGCACCATCACCATTTCACATCCCTGCAAATGCAACCCAACCCCAGTTCAGTCCATTAAGAGCTGTTACAAGAAGCAGGATTCCAGGAAAAGTTCACATGGCACTGGAATTGTCACATTTCTATACGTTGCAGCTCGCATCTGAGTCCCAATGACTGCTGCTTCTAGCTGGTAATGATTCAGGTAGACTGGAAAAGCCACCTGCAGCATGTGTAGAGGTGGAGCTTCTGTTTTCTTCAAAACTGGAGAGATGAGACCAGGGTGCTTTTCCCTGGAACTCTGCAACCGTGCCGTGGTGAAGAGAACCTTGGGATACACTATGCTGGGTGGCAAAGGTAAATTTGTAACAGAAATTGGCAAAAAGGTGAAAGAGAGCTCTAAATTAGGAGTAGATCCCAGACTAAAGTATGCATGGGGCATTGAGGCAGGAGGAATAAAAGAAACACTATATATTAAACAGAGCAGCAGAAAATAGGACTATCAACACCCACAACAGAAATCTTTGAGGGGATGAATAAAAACCCGAATATTCAGGCAAGACATAGTAAGTGGCCCTTGTGTCCATAAGAAATGAGATCAGTTTACCGGCTACTTGGAAAAAATACCCTAGGCTCATCCACGGTGACGTGAGATGGGACCGACAACCCTGGGCACCTTCAGCCTTCAGTGGCAAGTCCCAGCAGGCTGGGCAAGGTTAGGTCACAGGCTGGAGCAGGGCTGGAAGAGACTGAACCCTCCCTTAGAGGAGCGAGGGGGCAGCTTACCTTCCGGTGTCCCTTTTTTCCCACAGCAAATGCATGTCCTGGTGGGGGCCGAGAAGCCTGGCAAGTTTTAGCTCAATGACCTTCCTTCCCACTATTGAAGCAGGGCCCAATCAGTGTTTCCCAACCTTTTTTGTGCCATGCCCCACCTTAACCTTTCTAAAATTTTTATGTTCCCCCCCTATGTAACATACATAATCTTTAACATTAAAAAATTGATTTGTTCACTTAATAAACATAAATGATAGGTTCTAGGAAGAAATCACTATGAAATTGTTAACAAAACACAGTAAGTAAAATTTCAAAACATATAATGAAAAACAGAAATTTAAATTCCAAATAATTTTAATACAGATTTTTCTATATTAATTTATTATTTTAATTTAGTGTGATCCTTGCACTTGATGCTTGCTGCACAGAGATTTTATATTAGGTTCCAATTTGGTTAGCTTTAGTCTCAAGTCTCCACGTTGTGTTATATCCAGCCGATTTCTTTTTTTTACCAGTAAATCATTTACAGCACTAAATCCACATTCAGCTAAAAATGAAGATGGAAATGGTAGCAATAGTTTTCTTGCACATTTGGTTGAATTTGGGTATTTGATTTCTGTTTCTTCACAAAGCCATGCCATCTCTCCTTTGATATTAAATAAAGCTTTAACTGACTCATCATTTTGCAATTCTGCGAGTTCTTCTTGATACTGCATATTTGATATATCAGACAAATCCACTAACATTGGCTGCATCATCCATGTTGGGAAATCAATTTGTTTTAAATCAGAAAATCTTTCTTTTAAATCAGCCGATAGAATATTCAAATGATTGACAATAACAAGTAAAGCGGTATCAGTTACTTCACATTTTTGGAGCCAATGAAACTGTTTAAAGTTTTTGTTGTTAATATGTTTCTGACGTAACTCAATATTGGTAATGAAACCAAATATCTTTGCTTTTGCATCGACAAGAGTTTTATTTGTTCCTTGAAGTTGCTTATTTAATATATTTAGTTTTTCAAAGATATCGGCTAAATAACTCACAAATGCTTTACCATCTATTGTTAACAGATACTTCATTTCAGGTTTGTCGCTTAAAACATCACTAAGAGTATCAAACAGTTTCATAAATCTTTTCAAACAGTTTCCTTTAGATAGCCATCTTCAGTATGAAGTAAAAGTCTCACATGGTCTTCATTTTCTTCTTCACAAAATAGCTTGAAAAGACGCTCACATTTGGCACTAGCTTTAATAGCATTAACACACTTTATTACTGTATGTAATACTTCATTCAGAACAGGCGAGATGTTTTTAGCTACCAAGTTTTCCCTATGAATAACACAATGCACAAGAATCATTTCTGGATTCGCATCTTTCATCAATTTTAAGCAGCCATTTTTCTTGCCCATCATATTGGGAGCACCATCTGCAGCGCAAGATGTTATATTTTTCATTGGTATATCATTGACATCTAAGTAGTTTTTTAGCTTATTATATATATCTTTGGAGGTAGTGGTGCTTTCTAATCTTTTACAGAACAACATTTCTTCAGCAAAATGTCCTTGATCAATATATCTTACATAAGTTATCAATGCTGCCTCACTGTCTCTCAAAGTTGATTCATCCATTTGCAAGGAGAATTTTCTTGTTTTCACCTTTTCAATAAGTTGTTTTTCAATATCCTCACTCATTTCATCTATTCTTCTGCTAACAGTATTGTCACTGAGTGGCATAGCTTTTACATCTTTGTCATCTTTTTCAAGAATCATTTTAAGAAATGCTGATATTGACGGTTTTATTAAATTCTCTCCTATAGTGTGATTTTCTCCAGTTTTAGTGATGAATAAAGAAATTTGATAACTAGCCTCAAGAACACGATTATTAGTTGAAGTATGAGCAGTAAATAGAGACTTTAATGTTGTTCTTTTTTCAAAAATTTTCTTTAAAGTTTTAAAGTAACTCAAATTTGAATTAATATGAGCACTATGTTTTGCCTTCAAATGCGCCTCAAGACGACCTCGTTTCATTGATTCGTTGGTCAAACATTGCTGGCATAAAAGACAAAAAGGAATCCGCTCATCGTAAACAGCGGGTATGAACCCAAATTTTAAATATTCCTCCGAATATTGACGAGTTTTTTTTCTTGCTTGCACCACTCATTTTACTATGGGCTATAAGAAATAAAAATAAGGTCAATTAAAAACTAATATTAAAATATGTGTTAAAATATATTCAATGTGACCTAGAGTAAACGTATACTAAAAATTCATATTTATTTAAATGTATATAACACATTTACTACACTACCACCGCAAATCAAGAAGTATCTATATTTTTTCCACTTGACAAAATTTTCTGGAAAGTTATGCTTCTAAAATTAAAATTGTCGTGCATGCACTATTATAGCCCCAATAATATTTATAAAATATTAGTGCTTTCTAGCCCCAATGCAAGAAGTACTTAATAAAGAGTTTAATATTGATAAAAATAAAATCAAATACTTACCAACTATATCTATACAATATATATATATATGTATATTTATTAAATCAACGAGCTTTTACAACAGTTTTGACTGACACTTATTTCAAATTAACACCAACTGAATGATGTGAAACACTACAAAAGTTGCGATGGGCCAATTAGGTGAGAATAACTGTGTTGTTTAGCGAGTTTTTAAAATGTCCGGGGTTCCCCGCGGCAGACGGCACGCTCCGCGGTGAACCCAGGACGAAGTTTACTTGACGACGCCAATCACCCAGTTGATATTTTGGTCTCGTCAAACGAAATTATACTTAATAATTATTTACCGCAATTATTTAAGAATTGCATTTTTTGTTAAATTTGGCACCGATACCTAGCATTGCATTTAAATGGCCCGGGGCGAAAGAGTTAAAGTCGTGTCGAGTCCATTTTCAAATTGCCCCCCTTAACTATCGAATTGCCTCCCTGTGGGGCGTGGGCCCCACGTTGGGAAACACTGCTCTACACATTCCCCACCGGCTGGTCAGTCAGAGGACTCACCCCCTTACTGCATCCATACCTGGCAGGCTCCCTCACCTGGCACACAGAGAGTGCTGTTTTCTGTAATAGATTCCTTGAACCTCTTCAAGGATTTTTTTTTTGAGGTATTTTTAAGGCTAGGATCTCAGTTGAGTGCCAGGGTATTTCCTGGAGCCTTTTGCATGAGCTCCTACTTTTATAATAGCCACCTCCTTAGAAAACAGAACTTTGATTTTCTTTCATTTCTTTACCATTGTTAATCAAGCTCATCCTGAGGCCGGGAACCCTCTTTGTTTCTAGAGCGGAAACTTCACGGAAGACCCTTAAAGCACATCCACCACCCCTGTACGTGTTACCACTCTTATCTAGGAATAAGCTCTAGTGAGCATAGTGAGGTCTGCTGTCTGAGCAGAGTTTTCTTCCAGTAAAGTGTTATGAATTCTGGGGGCGAAGTGAGTTGTTGATTTACTGTGTTATTTACCTGATGTTTTTCTGTTTTGGTTTTAAAATAGGACTCATCATAAAACAAGGTTAAGCTTGCATTTTTTTTTAAAGGGATTTCTAATAAATCTATCCAGAACATAGATTCACAAACAGTATTAGACAGTCATAAGATTTCTCTTCTTCAGGTAATGGAAGGATTTCTGTTACTTATACTAGATGGATAATATAATATAAAATAATAGTCTGTTTTTACACTAGAAGTATGTTTTCTATCTACAAGTTTAATGTGAAGTGAAAACCAAGAATCAGTCATAGAGACTTAAGACTCAGGAATCAAGCAAGCTGAGAGATCAAGGAGTCAAATGTGTTTTATATACAAAGCTTAAATGATATTACCCCCATGGACAGAAACATTTGACATTGCTTAAAAATTTGTCTTTATGCAGTAGGGATTGGCAGTGTCTGAAATATTAAAGGGACTTCATTCTTTCTCATTCCCGTAGCATGTGTCTTGACAGGTAACTAGTTTATAGGAAGTATTCTGCACCCCAATCACATAAATTTAAATAAAGAGATGGGTAGTTTCAAAGGCAGTTAATAAACTTATTGTGAGAGCCATTAGGTAGCTTCAAATCACAACCAACTTGGAATAAATACCTTCTCTCTTTACAAAAGTACTATAACTAGAAGATAAGAGACTTGAAAAATTAGAAGTTAATTAATCACAGCATTTATTTTCAGTTATCTCTTTCATGTCATAAACAAGTCTCACAGATTGTAATTTAGTTAAACAATAAACACTTTTTTCTTTTTTTATTAAGACAAACACAGAGAGGGAGGGAGATGAGAAACATCAATTCATAATTGTAGCACTTTTAGTTGTCTGTTGATTGCTTCTCATACATGCCTTGACCAGGGGGTTCCAGCCTAGCCAGTGACCCCTTGCTGAAGTCATTGAAGTTGAGATCAAGCCAGTGACCTTGGACTTCAAGCCAGCGACCTCTGATTTCACGCCATCGGCCTTTGGGCTCAAGCCAGCAGTCATGGGATCATGTCTATGCTCCCACACTCAAGCCAGCTGACCCTGTCCTCAAGCTCTGTCAAGCCAGATGAGATCACACTCAATCTGGCAACTCTTGGGTTTTAAAACTGGGACTTTAGAGTCACAGACCGATGCTCTATCCACTGTGCCACCACCGGTCAGGCGACAATAAATACTTTTTATGTAGTGCAAATGTTAGTATTTTTTAATTTGTACTCTGAATGTATGATACCTCTAAACAGTTTCTTCTTTTGGAGTAGACCTGTCTCTGCATTTCATCATGGCCTGGCTCCTACTTGAGCGTCATCAGAGAGGTGCCCTAAGATGACATCAGTTCCTATTTCTCTGCTTGTTTGATAGCGGGTGGGGTTAAGGGTGATAAAGTCAAAGGAATTACTATTAAGAAATAAGGTTAATATGTTCTCAAGTAAGACCTGTGTGTGGTCAAAGGTGGGATCACTTCCAAAATACATCTGTGAGGGCTGATATTTTTTTCTTTTAATTTTAGGTCATTTTGTCCAACGCTTTTTATCCTTGTAGAATAGTAATGGTTTTATTCTAAAAGTGACCCAGTGCATAGAGTAGGGGTTTGCAGAGTGGGAACAGAGTTGAGCAGATCTCAGCGGAGTTGAAGGCTTTTCTGAGTGTGCCGTTCTATATAAATACATGGGATATAAATACATTCTCAAATACATGGAATCTAGCAGAAAGTTCTGGTTTCTCCACCAGCAATTCTGGCGAAGGTGGAGACTTCCCCAGTCTCTCTCTCTCTCTCTCTCTCATCTCTTCTTCCTGCCCACCTCCAGCCATGCGAGGGAACCTGTGGTATAAGTCACAATACACCTTACAATGCTGGGAATAAGGGCAGAAGAGGACCGTGTGTAGGGGCAGGACCGGGAGAGGAGAGGAGAGAGAGAGATAGAGGAGGGGAGGGGAGGGGAGGGGAGGGGAGGGAAATGTCCCCAGCAGTCCCACACACTGGCTCTGACAGTCCCTCTATGCGTCATACTCGTCCTGCCCAGGGAGCGGTGCTGACACTCACCACCTGTGGGACAGAGGTGAGATCAAGGAGGGAAAACCAATCAGCTCACCGCTGTTTCCACGTCTAAGTCACGAGTGTAATTCAGTGCTAACTGTGTCGTACAGGATTGGGAAGGTGAGACTGGGGGGGACTCGGGGCAATCCCTGCAGAGGCCTGTTACCTATGCCGTCCCCGCCCTGCGCAGATTACTGACACAATCTCCTCCTTTAGTGTCAGCGTGTTGGACAAGTGCAGCCCTCGTGACTTCAAAGCAGGGTGCCTGCCTTGATGGTATCACGAGGGAATGGATTTGGTCACAGTACTTCCACGTTGATCATCTGACTCAAGAGGATTTGAGGGGCTTCAGCACGTACAGACCAGCCCCACCAGCGCGCTCAGTTAGGGGCACAACACCCACAAGTCCGAGCTGGTTTCCCTGGACGCTGAGGTCCGCCTGGGCTGTGCTCTCACTGAACTCACTGAATTAGCACCTGCCCACCCCCACCCCACCCCCCGGCCACACCAGGGCTGATGCTGCTCTTCCCTCCCTCACGTTTACCTTCAGACCGGGAGTTTAATCTCTAACACAGAAAACAGGAAGAAAGAGAAAATGCTGTAGAAACATGGATGTATTTGCAAAAATAAACTTGTTCTCAGAACTGAAATCCCTGGCAGGGGGGTCTGCAGGCGGGGGCTCAGGATCTCCGGCATCTTCCATCCGACCGCTGTGCCCATTCAAACCCAATTATTTTCCCCCTCAGACTTCGGATGAAGTCAGCGATGGCTGTGCTGCCCGTACAGGCTGGGCTGTAGACTGTCTTCCCGCCCCTGAACCGCAGAGACTGAGGCCACTGTGCAGTCTGTGAGAACAGGAGGTCAGACCGCAGTTTCTGTCCCAGCGCCTGTGGGGTGAAGGCAGCACCTGCATGGCACAGCCCTTGCTGGTCTCGGGGTGCAGGTGCTCCGTGCTGGCCTGGGGGTGGGGGTGCTCCGTGCTGGCCTGGGGGTGGGGGTGCTCCGTGCTGGCCTGGGGGTGGGGGTACTCCGTGCTGGCCTGGGGGTGGGGTGCTCCGTGCTGGCCTGGGGGTGTGCTCTGTGCTGGCCTGGGGATGAGGTGCTCTGGGCTGGCCTGGGGGGTGGGGTGCTCCGTGCTGGCCTGGGGGTGGGGTGCTCCGTGCTGGCCTGGGGGTGGGGGTGCTCCGTGCTGGCCTGGGGGTGGGGATGTCATCGGTGCTGGCCTTGGGGATATATACTCTGGGCTGGCCTGGGGGTGGGGTGCTCCGTGCTGGCCTGGGGGTGGGATGCTCCATGCTGGCCTGGGGGTGTGCTCTGTGCTGGCCTGGGGATGAGGTGCTCTGGGCTGGCCTGAGGGGTGGGGTGCTCCGTGCTGGCCTGGGGGTGTGCTCTGTGCTGGCCTGGGGGGTGGGGTGCTCCGTGCTGGCCTGGGGGGTGGGGTGCTCCGTGCTGGCCTGGGGGGTGGGGTGCTCCGTGCTGGCCTGGGGATGAGGTGCTCTGTGCTGGCCTGGGGGGTGGGGTGCTCCGTGCTGGCCTGGGGGTGGGGTGCTCCGTGCTGGCCTGGGGGTGGGGTGCTCCGTGCTGGCCTGGGGGGTGGGGTGCTCCGTGCTGGCCTGGGGGTGGGGTGCTCCGTGCTGGCCTGGGGGGTGGGGTGCTCCGTGCTGGCCTGGGGATGAGGTGCTCCGTGCTGGCCTGGGGGGTGGGGTGCTCCATGCTGGCCTGGGGGTGGGGTGCTCCATGCTGGCCTGGGGGTGTGCTCTGTGCTGGCCTGGGGATGAGGTGCTCTGGGCTGGCCTGGGGGGTGGGGTGCTCCGTGCTGGCCTGGGGGTGGGGTGCTCCGTGCTGGCCTGGGGGGTGGGGTGCTCCATGCTGGCTCAGCTCACCGTCCGCGTGTCTTCTCCTGGAGCCTCCACCACCTTCTCTGGTCCTTGGCTGGAAGTTCTGGTCTCTCTCAGAATCTTAGGGAAGAGGAAAGGGTCCCATCAGTCCCCCTGTCCTGTCCTCTCTGCGTCATTTCCATCCCGACCATGGTGCAGTGCTGAGACTCACCACCTTTCGGACAAAGCTGAGATCCAGGAAGGAAAAACAGTCAGCTTACAGCTGTGCTGCTGGTCATTTCCCAAGTTCTGACTTCCCACCCCAATCTGCCCGCTGTGGCTTCCTTTCCAGGGTCCACACTTACCTGCCTTTTCTGTTCTGTCCTGAGTTCATGGTTGTCATCGGTGAGGGATGGCCAGCCACGGACCTGCTCCAGGTTGATGCCTTCAGAATGATGTGGTCTCTCTCTTTAAGAAAGGGCTGAAATGAGACTGGACAGCAGGTAGACTCTTTAGAACACATGGACAGTGATTTCTTTTCTCATGGTCCTTGAAGTGCCGTGTTGGTCGGCGGGAGGCACTTCTGTTCTTCTCTCTGGGTAGTCTTCCTGGAGAAGGTGGATGGAGTTGGCAGCACAGACATGGGCACAAGCAGGTGGGCGTGCTGACCCGGGTTCAGGGATGCACGGCTGGTGCTGTTTTGCATTCAGGAGCCTCTCTCCCTGGGTGGTTCAGTTCTGGCCGGTGAGCTGCTCCACCCAGGCCTTCCTCATATCGCCCATTCATACACCCTGCACGCGATTGGTCTGAGCTCATTGCCAGCTGAATGCGAGGGTCAGCAGACCTCTTGGGCACTTGTTGGAGCCACATGTCAGGAGAGCCTGGGGTCACCAGGGCACGGTGGGGGGAGGATAACCCACAGTGGCTCCCGGGACCACATTATGCGAGACAAAGGACAAGTAGGTATCCCTGGGTTCAGACACTTGAGAAGTCTATTGTGGCATTTTGATGTTACTACCGAAACAGACAGTCTGATGGGCAGTTAGAATTTCCCTGGCTTGACCACTGAGTAAGTGTGAGATGTTTAATAAGTAACTTTCTTTCTCTCATCTTCAGTTCACCGCTTGCCAAAGGGCGAGTGTTAATTTCCCCACCAGCATTACCTTTCCCTTCCGGCAGCCGTACAGAAGGACAAGCAGGAACCATCTCCGGGAGGAGAGAGCATAGGAAGACAGTATTATTATTAACCTAATTTTGAGCACCATTCTCCCAAGTAGAGAGAGAAGAATTATTAATCCTCCCTTACCTTTGAAAGAGCCCAGGTTACATTGCTGCTGTTGTGATCTGCTGATAATTCAAAAGCACACACTCCCCCAGATGACGCTGCTGTCCTTCTGATCATCGGGTGTCTGTGAATAGGGACACTCACGGGCACTCTTCCTGTGATGGCCATGGAGAACCAGTCGAGGCGGAGGAAGGTCTTTCATATCCTTGATTAAGTTACTCCTAGGTATTTGATTGTTTTTTAATGCAATTGTACATGGGACTGTTCTCTTAGCTTCCTTTTCTATAGTGATTATTTGTATATAAAATACAACTGATTTCTGGGTATTTCTTTTGTATTCTAATTTACTGAATTTATTTCTCAGTTCTAGTAGATTTTTGATGGAATCTTTAGGGTTTTCTATATCCAGTATTATGTCATCTGCAAATAATGACAGTTTTAGTTCTTTCTTTTCAATCTGGATGCCTTTTATTTCTTCTTCTTGTCTGATTGCTGTGGCGGACTGCCAGCAAGCACATTGTTGAATATGAACGGTGAAAGCAGATATCCCTGTCTTGTTCCTGATCTTAGGGAAATGCTTTTAGCTTTTCCTAAGTTTGAGTTTGATGTTGCCTGTGGGTTTGTTATCGGCTCCTTTTTATGTTGAGGAATGTTCCCTCTACTCTCACTTGGCTGAGAGTATTTATCATAAATGGGTGCTGGATTTTATCATGGTTTTTTCTGCTTCTACTAATATGTCATGTGGTTTTTAGCCTTCATTTGGTTTATATGGTGTATCACGTTTATTGACTTGAGGATTCTGTAGCCAGAATAGATCCTACTTGATCATGGCGTATGAGCAATTTAATGTATTGCTGGACCTGGTTTGGCAATATTTGTTGAAGACTAGCATCTATGTTCATCAGGGATATTGGCCAGTGATTTTCTTTCTTTGTAATGTCTTTATCTGGTTTTAGAATTAGGATAATGCTAGCCTAATAAAATGAGCTTGGGAGTTCTTCCTCCTCTTGGATAGTTTAGAACAGTTTGAGAAGGATAGGTGTTAGTTCTTCCAATCTTAAGTAAAATGCACTTTTGAAGCAATCCAGTCCAGGATTTGTTTGTCGGGATTTTGTTGTTGTTGTTGTTACTGCTTCAATTTCATTAGTTGTAATCAGTCTATTAAGATTTTCACTTCTTCTTGATTGAGTTTTGGAAGATTGTCTGTCTCTAGCAATTTCTTCATTTCATAAAGATTTTCCTATTTGCTGATATGTTCGTAATATTTTTTTACAATCATTTGTATTTCTATAGTATCAGTTGTCACTTCTCTTTCATTTCTAATTTAATTTATGTGGGTCCTCCCTTTTTTCTGTCAATCATATCTTTTCAAAGAACCATCTCTTGCTTTCATTGATCTTTTGATGTTTTTTTTGGACTTTGTTTCATTTATTTTTGTTCTTATTTTTATTATTTTCTTTCTTCTATTCACCTTGGGCTTTATCTTTTTTTCTTTTGCTTGTTTTATTAAGTGCAAAGTTAGACTATTGATTGAAATTTTTCTTCTTTCTGGAGGTATGCTTGTAATGCTATGAGTTTTCCTCTTAGGACTGCTTTCAGTGTGTCCCATAGATTTTAAATTGTTATGTTCTCATTTTCATTTGTTTAAAGGTATCTTTCGATTCCTTCCCTGAACTCATTGTTGACTCATTCATTCTTCAGTATTCATTTATCAGTATATTTAGCTTCCATGACTTTCTCTGCCTTTTTTTTTTTTTGTAATTGATTTCTAGTTTCATATCAATTTGGTCAGAAAAGATAGTGGATATGACTTCAATCTTCTTGCCTTAATGAAGACTTATTTTGTATTCTAACATATGTGGTCTCATCTAGAAAATATTCCATGTGCACTTGAAAAGAATTCATACTCAGCTGCTTTAGTGTACAATGCTCTGAAGATATCAGTTAAATCCTTGTGATCTGGTGTGTCATTTAAGGTCCCATTTTT
The DNA here is from genome assembly GCF_036850765.1 of Saccopteryx bilineata. NCBI lineage: Eukaryota > Metazoa > Chordata > Mammalia > Chiroptera > Emballonuridae > Saccopteryx > Saccopteryx bilineata. The sequence continues at coordinate 263,582,935 of NC_089494.1, forward strand.
GTTGTTGATTTTCTGTTTGGAAGATCTATCCATTGATGTCAATGGGAAGTTAAAATTCCCTACTATGACTGAATTATGATGAATTTTTTCACTCATGTCCATAAAGAATTGCTATATATATTTAGGTGTTCCGATGTTGGGTCTATAAGTTCTTGCAAGAGTTACATCTGCTTGTTGGATTGCTCCCTTTATCGTTATGTAGTGTCCTCCTTTCTCTCTTATATAGCCTTTGTTTTATCATCTATTTTGTCTGATCTAAGGATTGCTAACACAACTTTTTTTCTATTTCCATTTGCATAAAGTATCTTTTTCTATCTCTTTACAATGAATCTGTGGGCTCTTTTTTTTTGTTTGTTTGCTGTGAGGTGGGTTTCCTGTGGAAACCATGTATAGGTCTTGTTCTCTTATCCACGTAGGTACCTACCCTGTGCCCTTTGATTCGGGCATTTAAGCCATTTACATGTAAAGCGATTATTGATAGGTACATATTATTGCCATGTTATTCTCTTAACTATATTCCTCTGTCTTGTTTTGGTTCTTCCTCTTCTTCTTAAAGAAGACCCTTTCACATTTCATTGTAAAACTGAAATTAGTACATATTCACTAGCACATCTCCCCTGAAGGGTGGTGCTAGAGGATAGTGGTGGGAATAGCCTCTGTCTCAAAGGCACACAACACGGTCACTGCTATCCCCTAAGTCTGCCCAGACATTTACACCTCGAACCAGGTAGCTGATTCGTCATCAGGGCACCTGCTCCACAAGGTAATGTGAGAGGGAGCCCAGAGGTTTTCACCTCTCATGTGTGCCCTGACTGGGGATCAAACCCAGATGTCCGCATGCCAAGCTGACACTCTATCCACTGAGCTCTCCGGCCAGGGCTTCATTCATATTTTTTAAAGAGCACTCTGTGATTTGACATTTGAAATGATAGTTGGGATGTGTATTTTTTAATTAAATTTATTTGAAATGATAGTTGGGATGTGTATTTTTTTATTAAATTAATAATTTTTTATTAAATTTATTTTTTTATAAAATTATTACTACATATTTGGGCTCCTTTAACATTTATTACTCACTTTTCTCTGACAACCGTCATTCTGTCGTCTCTGTTTATGAGTTTCAGTTTTATATCCCACACACAAGTGTAATCTTGTGAGTCTTAGCTTTTCAGACTCACTTATTTTGCTTAACACAATATTCTCAAGGTCCATCCATGTTGCTGTAAAAAGCAGTATTTCATCTTTTCTTCTGCCCTGAGGGCATCTTGAGAGCACAGGGAGGGTTAGACAGATGCAGACGGTGAGAAATGTGCTCCAGACACAGAGTGGGCACGCAGCCTGGAGGCTGAGAGATGAAGACACCGGAGCACAAGCCTCGCTGAGGCCTGTGAGTGAGGGGAGGGGAGGAAAACAGAAGACCCACTATGGAGGGGACAGGGCAGGGGAGATAGGGACCCTCCATACAGGACACAGAAAGAGGGGAGAGGGGACCCCACAGAGGAGAGGACGGGCGAACAGAAGATCCTCCATAAACGGAACAAGGCAGGGGGGACGGAACACTGCCCACTCCATGAAGAATCCCCTGTTCTCCTGCCCTGTCCCCACCATGCAGGGTCTTTATCCCCCCTGCTGTCCTCTCCATGGAGGGGTTCCCTGTCCCCCCTGTCCTGTCCCCCCTATCCCATCCCCCCTGCCCTGTCTCCCCCTGTCCTGTCCCCTCTGCACTACCCCCCTATCCTGTCCCCCCTGCCCTGTCCCCCCTGTCCAGGCCCCCTACCCTGTCCACCCTGTCTACCCCGCCCTGTCCCCCCTGTCCTGTCCCCTGCCCTGGCTCCTGCCCTGTCCCCCCTGTCCTGCCCCCCTGCCCTGTCCCCCCTGCCCTGTCCCCTTCCCTGTCCCCCCTGTTCTGTCTCCCCTGCCCTGTCCCCCCTGTCCCCCCTGTCCTGTCCCCCCCGTCATGAACCCCCTGCCCTGTCCCCCCTGCCCTGTGCCCCCTGCCCTGTCTACCCCGCCTTGTCCCCCCTGTCCTGTCCCCCCTGCCCTGTCCCCCCGTCCTGTCCCCTTCCCTGTCCCCCCCTGTTCTGTCTCCCCTGCCCTGTCCCCCCAGTCCTGTCCCCCCCTGTCCTGTCTCCTGCCCTGTCTACCCCACCCTGTCCCCCCTGTCCTGTCCCCTGCCCTGTCTCCCCCGCCCTGTCCCCACATCCTGTCTCCCCTGCCCTGTCCCCCCTGTCCTGTCCCCCCCTGTCCTGTCTCCCCTGTCCTGTCTCCTGCCCTGTCTACCCTGCCCTGTCCCCCCGTCCTGTCCCCTGCCCTATCTCCCCCGCCCTGTCTCCCCTGCCCTGTCTCCCCATCCTGTCCCCTCTGTCCTGTCTCCCCTGCCCTGTCCGCCCTGTCCTGTCCCCCTGCCCTGTCCCCTGTCCTGTCCCCCCTGCCCTGTACCCCTGTCCTGTCCCCCCTGTCCTGTGCCCCTGCCCTGTCCCCCTGCCCTGTCCCCCATGTCCTGTCCCCCCTGTCCTGTCCCCCCTACCCTGTCTACCCCTCCCTGTCCCCCCTGTCCTGTCCCCCCCTTACCTGTCTCCCCATCCTGTCCCCCCTGTCCTGTGTCCCCTGTCCTGTCTCCCCTGCCCTGTCTCCCCTGTCCTGTCTCCCCTGCCCTGTCTCCCCATCCTGTCCCCCCTGTCCTGTGTCCCCTGTCCTGTCCCCCTGCACTGTCTACCCCCCCATCCCCCCTGTCCTGTCTCCCCTGCCCTGTCTCCCCCATCCTGTCCCCCCTGTCCAGTCCCCCCTGTCCTATCCCCCCTGCCCTGTCCCCCCTGCCCTGCCTCCCCCGCCTTGTCACCCCGTCCTGCCCCCCTGTCCTGTCCCCCCTGTCCTGTCTCCCCCGCCCTGTCCCCCTGTCCTGTCCCCTGCCCTATCTCCCCCGCCCTGTCTCCCCTGTCCTGTGTCCCCTGTCCTGTCTCCCCTGCCCTGTCCCCCCTGTCCTGTCCCCCCTGTCCTGTCCCCCTGTCCAGTCCCCCTGCCATGTCCCCCCTGCCCTGCCTCCCCGCCTTGTCCCCCCCGTCCTGTCCCCTCTGTCCAGTCCCCCCTGTCCTGTCGCCCCTGCCATGTCCCCCCTGCCCTGCCTCCCCGCCTTGTACCCCCGTCCTGTCCCCCCTGCCCTGTCCCCCCTGCCCTGTCCCCTGCCCTGTCCCCCCTGCCCTGTCCCCCCATCCTGTCCCCCCTGCCCTGTCCCCCTGCCCTGTCCCCTGTCCTGTCCCCCCTGCCCTGTCCCACCTGCCCTGTCCCCTGTCCTGTCCCCTGCCCTGTCCCCCCGCCCTGTCCCCCCTGTCCTTTCCCCCCTGTCCTGTCCTCCCTGTCCTGTCCCCCCTGTCCTGTCTCCCCCCGTCCTGTCCCCCCCACCCTGTCCCCCCGTCCTGTCCCCCCTGTCCTGTCCCCCCTGCCCTGTCCCCCCCGTCCTGTCTCCCCCGTCCTGTCCCCCCTGTCCTGTCCCCCCTGTCCTGTCCCCCCTGTCCTGTCCCCCCTGTCCTGTCTCCCCCACCCTGTCCCCCCCTGCCCTGTCCCCCTGCCCTGTCTCTCCTGCCCTGTCCCCCCTGTCCTGTGTCCCCTGTCCTGTCCCCCTACCCTGTCTACCCCCCATGCCCCCTGTCCTGTCTCCCCCGCCCTGTCCCCCCCGTCCTGTCCCCCCTGTCCTGTCCCCCCTGCCCTGTCCCCCTGCCCTGCCTCCCCCGCCTTATCACCCCGTCCTGTCCCCCCTGTCCTGTCCCCCCTGTCCTGTCTCCCCCGCCCTGTCCCCCCTGTCCTGTCCCCTGCCCTATCTCCCCCGCCCTGTCTCCCCTGTCCTGTGTCCCCTGTCCTGTCTCCCCTGCCCTGTCCCCCCTGTCCTGTCCCCCCTGTCCTGTACCCCTGTCGAGTCCCCCCGTCCTGTCCCCTCTGTCCAGTCCCCCCTGTCCTGTCCCCCCTGCCCTGTCCCCCCTGCCCTGCCTCCCCGCCTTGTCCCCCCGTCCTGTCCCCCCTGCCCTGTCCCCCCATCCTGTCCCCCCTGCCCTGTCCCTCCTGCCCTGTCCCCTGTCCTGATCCCCTGCCCTGTCCCCTGTCCTGTCCCCTGCCCTGTCCCCCCTGCCCTGTCCCCTGCCCTGTTCCCCCTGCCCTGTCCCCTGCCCTGTCCCCCCCTGCTCTGTCCCCCCTGCCCTGTCCCCCCTGTCCTTTCCCCCCTGCCCTGTCCCCCCTGTCCTGTCCCCTGCCCTGTCCCCCCTGCCCTGTCCCCTGCCCTGTCCCCCCTGTCCTGTCCCCCCTGTCCTGTCCCCTGCCCTGTCCCCCCTGCCCTGTCCCCCCTGTCCTGTCCCCCCTGTCCAGTCCCCCCTGTCCTGTCTCCCCTGTCCTGTCTCCCCTGCCCTGTCCCCCCTGTCCTGTCCCCTGCCCTGTCCCCCCTGCCCTGTCCCCCCTGCCCTGTCTCCCCCGCCTTGTCCCCCCTGTCCTGTCCCCCCTGCCCTGTCTCCCCTGTCCTGTCCCCCCTGTCCTGTCTACCCCGCCCTGTCCCCCCTGTCCTGTCTTCTGCCCTGTCCCCTGCCCTGTCCCCCCTGTCCTGTACCCTGCCCTGTCCCCCCTGCCCTGTCCCCCCTGTCCTGTCCCCCCTGTCCTGTCCCCTGTCCAGTCCCCCCTATCCAGTCCCCCCTGTCTTGTCTCCCCTGTCCTGTCCCCCCTGCCCTGTCCCCCCTGTCCTGTCCCCTGTCCAGTCCCCCCTATCCAGTCCCCCCTGTCTTGTCTCCCCTGCCCTGTCTCCCCTGTCCTGTCCCCCCTGTCCTGTCTACCCCGCCCTGTCCCCCCTGTCCTGTCTTCTGCCCAGTCCCCTGCCCTGTCTCCCCATCCTGTCCCCTCTGTCCTGTCTCCCCTGCCCTGTCCGCCCTGTCCTGTCCCGCCTGTCCCCCCTGTCCTGTCCCCCCCATCCTGTACCCCTGTCCTGTCCCCCCTGTCCTCTCCCCCTGCCCTGTCCCCCTGCCCTGTCCCCCTGCCCTGTCTCCCCCGCCCTGTCCCCCCCGCCCTGTCCCCCCCATCCTGTCCCCTCTGTCCTGTCTCCCCTGCCCTGTCCCCCCTGTCCTGTCCCCCCTGTCCCCTTGCCCTGTCTACCCCGCCCTGTCCCCCCTGTCCTGTCCCCCCTGTCCTGTCCCCCCTGCCCTGTCTCCCCCGCCCTGTCCCCCCCGTACTGTCCCCTCTGTCCTGTCTCCCCTGCCCTGTCCCCCCTGTCCTGTCCCCCCTGTCCCCTGCCCTGTCTACCCCGCCCTGTCCCCCCTGTCCTGTCCCCCCTGTCCTGTCTCCCCCGCCCTGTCTCCCCTGTCCTGTGTCCCCTGTCCTGTCTCCCCTGCCCTGTCCACCCTGTCCTGTCCCCCCGTCCCCCTATCCTGTCCCCCCTGTCCTGTCCCCCCTGTCCTATCCCCCCGTCCTGTCCCCCCTGTCCTGTCCCCTGCCCTGTCTCCCCCACCCTGTCCCCACATCCTGTACCCCCTGCCCTGACTCCCCTGTCTTGTCCCCCCTGCCCTGTCCCCTCTGTCCTGTCTCCCCTGCCCTGTCTGCCCTATCCTGTCCTGCCTGTCCCCCCTGTCCTGTCCCCCCATCCTGTCCCCCCTGTCCTGTCCCCTCTGTCCTGTCTCCCCTGCCCTGTCCCCCTATCCTGTCCCCCCTGTCCTGTCCCCCCTGTCCTATCCCCCCGTCCTGTCCCCCCTGCCCTGTCCCCCCTGTCCTGTCCCCCCTGCCCTGTTTCCCCTGTCCTGTCCCCTGCCCTGTCCCCCCTGTCCTGTCCCCCCTGCCCTGTCCCCCCTATCAGGTCCCCCCTGCCCTGTCCCCCCTGTCCTGTCCCCCCTATCCAGTCTCCCCTGCCCTGTCCCCCCTGCCCTGTCCCCTGCCCTGTCCCCCCTGTCCTGTCACCCCTGCCCTGTCCCCTGTCCTGTCCCTCCTGTCCTGTCCCCTGCCCTGTCCCCCCTGCCCTGTCCCCTGCCCTGTCCCCCCTGTCCTGTCCCCTGCCCTGTCCCCCCTGCCCTGTCCCCCCTGCCCTGTCTCTCCTGCCCTGTTCCCCCTGTCCTGTCCCCTGCCCTATCCCCCCTGCCCTGTCCTGCCTGTCCTGTCCCCTGCCCTATCCCCCCTGCCCTGTCCCCTGCCCTGTCCCCCCTGTCCTGTCCCCTGCCCTGTCCCCTGCCCTGTCCCCCCTGCCCTTCCCCCCTGTCTTGTCCCCCCTGTCCTGTCCCCCCTGCCCTGTCCCCCCTGCCCTGTCCCCTGCCCTGTCCCCCCTGCCCTGTCCCCCCTGCCCTGTCCCCCCTGTCCTGTCCCCCCTGCCCTGTCCCCCCTGTCCTGTCCCCTGCCCTGTCCCCCCTGTCCTGTCCCCCCTGCCCTGTCCCCCCTATCCTGTCCCCCCTGCCCTGTCCCCCCTGTCTTGTCCCCCCTGTCCAGTCTCCCCTGCCCTGTCCCCCCTGCCCTGTCCCCTGCCCTGTCCCCCCTGTCCTGTCCCCCCTGCCCTGTCCCCTGTCCTGTCCCTGCTGTCCTGTCCCCTGCCCTGTCCCCCCTGCCCTGTCCCCTGCCCTGTCCCCCCTGTCCTGTCCCCTGCCCTGTCCCCTGTCCTGTCCCCCCTACCCTGTCCCCCCTGTCCTGTCCCCTGCCCTGTCCCCCCTGCCCTGTCCCCTGCCCTGTCCCCCCTGTCCTGTCCCCTGCCCTGTCCCCTGTCCTGTCCCCCCTGCCTTGTCCCCCCTGCCCTGTCCCCCCTGCCCTGTCCCCTGCCCTGTCCCCCCTGCCCTGTCCCCTGCCCTGTTCCCCTGCCCTGTCCCCTGCCCTGTCCCCCCTGTCCTGTCTCCCCTGCCCTGTCTCCCCATCCTGTCCCCCCTGCCCTGTCCCCTGCCCTGTCTCCCCATCCTGTCCCCCCTGTCCTGTCCCCTGCCCTGTCCCCCCTGCCCTGTCCCCCCTGTCCTGTCCCCTGCCCTGTCCCCCCTGCCCTGTCCCCCCTGTCCTGTTCCCCCTGTCCTGTCCCCCCTGTCCAGTCCCCCCTGTCCTGTCTCCCCTGTCCTGTCTCCCCTGCGCTGTCTCCCCATCCTGTCCCCCCTGCCCTGTCCCCTGCCCTGTCCCCCCTGCCCTGTCCCCTGCCCTGTCTCCCCATCCTGTCCCCCCTGCCCTGTCCCCTGCCCTGTCCCCTGCCCTGTTCCCCCTGCCCTGTCCCCTGCCCTGTCCCCCCTGCCCTGTCCCCCCTGTCCTGTCTCTTCTGCCCTGTCTCCCCATCCTGTCCCCCCTGCCCTGTCCCCTGCCCTGTCCCCCCTGCCCTGTCCCCTGCCCTGTCTCCCCATCCTGTCCCCCCTGTCCTGTCCCTTGCCCTGTCCCCCCTGCCCTGTCCCCTGCCCTGTCCCCCCTGTCCTGTCCCCTGCCCTGTCCCCCCTGCCCTGTCCCCTGCCCTGTCCCCCTTGTCCTGTCCCCTGTCCTGTCCCCCCTGCCCTGTCCCCTGCCCTGTCCCCCCTGCCCTGTCCCCCCTGTCCTGTCCCCCCTGTCCTGTCCCCTGTCCAGTCCCCCCTGTCCTGTCTCCCCTGTCCTGTCCCCCCTGCCCTGTCTCCCCTGTCCTGTCCCCCCTGTCCTGTCTACCCCGCCCTGTCCCCCCTGTCCTGTCTTCTGCCCTGCCCCCTGCCCTGTCCCCCCTGCCCTGTCTCCTTTGCCCTGTCTCCCCCGCCTTGTCCCCCCTGTTCTGTCCCCCCTGCCCTGTCCCCCCTGCCCTGTCTCTCCCGCCTTGTCCCCCCTGTCCTGTCCCCTGCCCTGTCCCCCCTGTCCTGTCCCCCCTGTCCTGTCTACCCTGCCCTGTCCCCCCTGTCCTGTCTTCTACCCTGTCCCCCCTGTCCTGTCCCCCCTGCCCTGTCCCCCCTGTCCTGTCCCCCTGTCCTGTCCCCCCTGCCTTGTCACCCTTGTCCTGTCTTCTGCCCTGTCCCCTGCCCTGTCACCGCTGTCCTGTCCCCCCTGCCCTGTCCCCCCTGTCCTGTCCCCCCTTCCCTGTCCCCCCTGCCCTGTCTCCCTGCCCTGTCCCCCCTGTCCTGTCCCCCCTGCCCTGTCCCCCCTGTCCTGTACCCCCTGTCCTGTCCCCCCCGCCCTGCCCCCTCCATGGAGGCCCCTGTCTCCCCTGTCCCCTCACTTGTAGCCTCTGAGGAGTTTGTGGTCCTGTGTCCATCTTCCTGTCTCAGCCCCGGGCTGCCCCCTTCTTTCTGTACTGAACCCCGTTTCTCGCCATCTCCATCCGTCCACATTCTCTCTGTGCTCTCCAGACCCATCTCAGATATCATTTCAAGTGTCAAATCACAGAGTGATCTTTAGAAAATGTTAACCAGATCACCTGACCGATGGAGAGCGTTGATCTAAGACCGTGAGGCCCAAGTTCAAAACCCCAAGGTCTCTGGCTTGAGCACTGAGCACCGGCTGGAATGGGGGCTCACCAGCTTAACGCGGGCATGCTCAGTGCGAGGTCATCGACGTCCCAAGGTTGCTGGTGAACAAGGGTCACTACTCGGCTTAACCTCTCCCCTGACTCCTTCAAGGCATGTATGAGAAGCAATCAATAAACAAAGTGAAGCAACTACAGGGTGCTGCTTCTCATCTCTCTCCTTCCTGTCTCCTCTTTCTTCTTGTCTCTCTTTCTATATTTATATAGTAGCCAGATCATGTCATTCTCTTGCTTAACATCATTGTTCCGAGAATGCTGACAACTCACCCTCCCCCACTCCTGCCTGTCCTGCTCTCCCTGACCTGGGGCTCTTGTCTTCGGTGGTGACTTCCCCAGTTTGAATGTGGGCAGCTCTGTCTAAATGCTAAATCTGAGTGTAAATATTATAAGAACTTGGGGAGCCCTTCCCTGAACCTGCTGGAGAGTCACCCCACAGAGGCCCCAATGCAAACCTGTGGGGTAAAATGTGACAATAGGTCACAGAGGTATGACAGGTCACAATGGTCAGAGGGGTCACAAAGGTAAGACGGGTCACAGAGGGACAGTCCTGGGTCAGCCAGGTTGGACAAGGTACCAGGTGTTCTCCACGTGGGGAAGGGGCCGGAGAAGAGTCAAAGATGTCGCAGGAAGGACTCAACCCCTGTCCTGTCTTTGAGGCTGGAGGAGGGGAGTGTGGCTAAGGGGTGCGAGTGGCCTCTGAAGCCGGGAATGGCTTCCAGGCCACAGAAGGGAACTGTCCCTTAAGGAGTGGATTCTGCCAGATGCCGTGAGCAGGGCATGGGGCCTCCAGGAGCCATCAGGGAAGAGTCAGCCTGATGAACCCCCTGCGGTTCTGACCTACACTACCTGTGGCCACACGGTGTTGTGTGGGCCTCCCCGTTGGAGGTCACTTCTTAGGGCAGCAATAGAAAACCACAAGAACCCCAAAACTCCCGACACACATCACCTAAGTCTGTTTCCTCCATGGGTCTCAGTACCTTCTGGAGTCCAGTTCCTGTTCACCTGTCTGAGTCCCAGCCCGTCAGCACCCGAAAAATAGTGTGTGGAGGCCTCACCCTGAGAGCCAGGTCAGGAGTGCCACGGAGAGGGGGCAGAAGGCACACTGGGAGAGGGGGGAGGGCACACACTGGGAGAGGGGGAGGGCACACACTGGGAGAGGGGAGGGCACACACTGGGAGAGGGGGGGGCACACACTGGGAGAGGGGGAGGGCACACACTGGGAGAGGGGGAGGGCGGAGGGCACACACTGGGAGAGGGGGAGGGCACACACTGGGAGAGGGGAGGGCACACAGTGGGAGAGGGGAGGGCACACACTGGGAGAGGGGGAGGGCACACACTGGGAGAGGGCGGAGTGCACACACTGGGAGAGGGGGAGGGCACACACTGGGAGAGGGGGAGGGCACACACTGGGAGAGGGGGAGGGCACACACTGATGTCGGGAGCCAATCTACAACTGCTGGCTGACAAGGTCACAGCAGGAGAAGATCAAAAACTGCTGATTGACAAAGTCACAGCAGAGAAGACCAACGGCTGCTGGTTGACAAAGTCACCGCAGTGAAGACTAACAGCTGCGGGTTGACAAAGTCACCACAAAGGAAAGGCACAATGATACTTCCCCCTTTTGACCTTTTTGAATTAATCTGGCCTTATATCCCCCCTTTTCTGGGTGTGTGCTATCATTTATGGCACAGGGATAATAGTACCGTGCTTTCTCTGTAGATTCGTAGTAATTTCTTTGGAAATGAGACAGAGGGTGTGAGTTCCACAGAAAAGCCTGTAAGCCCCTTGAACTGAGCTCATAGACATAAGAGGCTGGCTATGATATCCCTCATAAAGGGTTAAGTTTGTAGAAGAATTTCTTCTTATTAATCATGTTAGAAAGAATAGATTGTGACTTATGAATAGGTAGGAAACAGTAACTATACACAGAGCACCTTTCAGCCTTCACTTAATTCATCACTTTACCTCCCTGAGCCTTTTCATGTAGTAGAGTAAAGAAACTTTCCTTTCTTCTTGCATACCTGACCTGCAGGTGGTGGAACACTCTGAGAAAAATAGAACTTAACTAGAGTATGAATATAGTAATAAATAAGATTTGATTAGACAATAGCATCATAGGTAAGGTAGAGTTGTTATTCAGTACTGACCTTTTAGAAGTTTGTACCAACATTGTTGCTGTTTAAGTTATTGTATAACTGTACTTTGAATGACTTACCACCTGATTTATAGTTACCTAAAAAATGTAAGCATAGTGATACAAAAACAATTAATCAATGTATTCTGAATATCATGTGATTATAACTTAGTGTGTGTGCATAAAAAGAAAGCTAGACCAGCACTTGGCGGAGATGCCTGGCAGTAAATGCTAACTGGAGAATAAAGAGAAAGAAAAGAATCAGCTCTCTCACTCGATTCGCGCCAACGCCGTCTCTTCCTGTAGGACCCCTGGATTCCCCCCCCCGGGGCTGGACCCCAGCACACTGAGAGAGGGGGAGAGGGCACACACTGGGAGAGGGGACTAAGGGCACACACTGGGAGAGGGGAGGGCACACACTGGGAGAGGGGGAGGGTACACACTGGGAGAGGGGGGTGAAGGGCACACACTGGGAGAGGGGGAGGAGGGCACACACTGGGCGGAGGGCACACACTGGGAGAGGGGGGAGGGCACACACTGGGAGAGGGGGAGGGCACACACTGGGAGGGGGGAGGGCACACACTGGGGGTGGAGTGCACACACTGGGAGAGGGGGAGGGCACACACTGGGGGTGGAGTGCACACACTGGGAGGGGGGAGGAGGGCACACACTGGGAGAGGGGGAGGGCACACACTGGGAGAGGGGGAGGGCACACACTGGGAGAGGGGGAGGGCACACTGGGAGAGGGGAGGGCACACACTGGGGGTGGAGTGCACACACTGGGAGAGGGGAGGGCACACACTGGGGGTGGAGTGCACACACTGGGAGAGGGGGGAGGGCACACACTGGGAGAGGGGGGAGGGCACACACTGGGAGAGGGGAGGGCACACTGGGAGAGGGGGAGGGCACACACTGGGAGAGGGGAGGGCACACAGTGGGAGAGGGGAGGGCACACACTGGGAGAGGGGGAGGGCACACACTGGGGGAGGGTAGAGGGCACACTGGGAGAGGGGGATGGCACACGCCGGGGGGAGGGCAAACACTGATGAATGAGCTGGGGAGTGAAGGGCTCCTTTCTGATTCATGAAACTATTTTTGTAATAAAAATGATTCATTAGCATATAAATACATAAGATTTCTCATACCTCTTTAGGAAATCCCAACTACACAGATTCAGGAATAAAAGAAATCTTTAAAAAATTTTTAATTTTACATTTACTTTATTTTTTATAATACATCATCTGTGTTCACAACTTCAAGTGTTTCCATCACCATTTATCCCTCTTTACCCTTTTTATCTCTCCTCATTCCCCTTTTTCTCTTATACTCACTTTTTTAATAAGTTTATTATTATTGATTATTATTAAGTGAGAGGCAGGGAGCAGAGTGACAGACTCCTGCACATTCCCCACTGGGATCCACCTGGCAACCCTTGTCTAGGGCTGAAACTCTATCCATCTGGGGCCCAGCTCCATTGCTCGGCAATCGAGCTACTTATAGTGCCTGAGGTGAGGCCATGGAGCCATCCTCAGTGTCCAGGGCCAACTTGCTCATTTGAGCCATGGCTGCAGAAGGGGGAGAGAGAGAGAGAGAGAGAGAGAGAGAGAACTAGAGAGAGAGAGAGAGAGGGAAAGAGAAGGAAAGAGAGGGAGGGAGGGGTGGAGAAGCAGATGGTCACTTCTGCTGAGTGCCCTGACCGAGAATTGAACCCAGGAATTTCTACACACTGGGCTGAACCAACCAGCTAGGGCCAATACAATCTTTTAATTTTTCTTGTCAAAATCTGTCAAATGCTTTTTTTGTCCCTCAGGTTAATAAGCTGTGCTATCCTGGAATCAGAAAAAAATGCATGCAGTCAAAGGCCAGTTAGAGTCAAGGAACAGTGCTCCCAAAAGCCATTTCAACAATTTTATTTTATTTGGTGTCTTCATACATTATTTTAATACGCCCTTTAGAGCAATAATTGTATCGCTCCAAAGTTAACACTTGTAGCTCCTATACATAACAGGATAGAGTACAGAGGGAAAGCAGTGTTAACTTTCTTTTACGTTTGATGTCTCAGAAGCTTTTATTGATGCCAGGGCTGACAGAAGCCAAAACACTGACCTTTAGAAAAGGACGATGGACAAGACCATATACGACAGACCTGTGAGTTACACAGTGGGGACTATTTAAATCCTACAGTAACAAATATTTCCATTTGCTATACTATTACTATTCATGGAGTTTAAAATTACTGAGCCCATTCATGTCAACAGAGAAGAATTCTTGGATTTACTTCTCTTTAAAGCTAGTGTTGTCAGGAAATTGGACAGAGACATCGAAGAGCAGCCAAGAGGGTGGGAAACAGCAGGAGAGAGAGGGTGGGATACAACAGGAGAGAGAGGGTGGGATACAGCAGGAGAGAGAGGGTGGGATACAGCAGGAGAGAGAGGGTGGGATACAGCAGGAGAGAGAGGGTGGGATACAGCAGGAGAGAGAGGGTGGGATACAGCAGGAGAGAGAGGGTGGGATACAGCAGGAGAGAGAGCGTAATAACCATAGTGTCCTCCTGGGCCCACTCTCTGACTCAGCTCCATACAGATCTCCCTCCCTCCCTCCCTCCCTCCCTCCCTCCCTCCCTCCCTCCCTCCCTCCCTTCCCTCCCTCCCCCTTCCTTCTTTTCTTCCTTCCTTCCTCCCTCCCTTCCTTCCTTCCCTCCGTCCCTCCTTCCCTTCCTTCCCTCCCTCCCTCCCTTCCTTCCTTCCCTCCCTCCCTCCCTCCCCCTTCCTTCTTTTCTTCCTTCCTTCCTCCCTCCCTCCCTCCCTTTCTTCCTTCCTTCCATTTTTCCTTCCTTCCTCCCTCCCTCCGTCCCTCCCTCCTTACCTTTCTTCTTCCCTTCCTTCCTTCCTTCTTCTTCCTTCCTTCCTTCCTTCCTTCCTTCCTTCCTTCCTTCCTTCCTTCCTTCCTTCCTTCCTTCCTCCCTCCCCTCCCTCCCTCCCTCCCTCCCTCCCTCCCTCCCTCCCTCCCTCCCTCCCTCCCTCCCTCCCTTCCTTCCTTCCTTCCTTCCTTCCTTCCTTCCTTCCTTCCTTCCTTCCTTCCTTCCTCCCTTCCTTCCAGCAGAACATTATACTAAGCAGTGAGAGTTCCAAGAGCTATCTTATGAACAGGTACAAAAATAACCAAATAGGCCCTGGTCAGTTGGCACAGTGGTAGAGCATCAGTCCAGTTTGTGGAAGTCTCGGGTTCGAGTCCTGGGAAGGGCACACAGGAGAAGCGCCCATCTGCTTCTCCACCCCTCCCCCTCTCCTTTCTCTCTGTCTCTCTCTTCCCCTCCCGCAGCCAAGGCTCCATTGGAGCAAAGTTGGCCCGGGTGCTGGGAATGGCTCTGTGGCCTCCGCCTCTTGGATCTGGTTGTAATGGAGCAACACCCCAGATGGGCAGAGCATCGCCCCCTACTGGGCATGCCAGGTAGATCCCGGCCGGGCGCATGTGGAAGTCTGTCTCTCTACTTCCCTGCTTCTCACTTCAGAGAAATATAAAAAATAAAAATAAAAAATAACCAAATAAATGACCCACAGCTAATAAATGATAAACACCGTATACAAAGAGCTACAGACATACACAGAGGTGCAGATTCTGGAGTATTCAGAGTTAACCACATTCTAATGCCACGAGTCCCAGTGTTGATACAGCATCTTTCTTTCTCTCTCTCTTTCTTTCTTTCTTTCTTTCTTTCTTTCTTTCTTTCTTTCTTTCTTTCTTTCTTTCTTCCTTTCTTCCTTTCTTCCTTTCTTCCTTTCTTCCTTTCTTCCTTTCTTTCCTTTCTTTCCTTTCTTTCCTTTCTTTCCTTTCCTCCTTTCCTTCCTTCCTTCCTTCCTTCCTTCCTTCCTTCCTTCCTTCCTTCCTTCCTTCCTTCCTTTCTTTCTTTCTTTCTTTCTTTCTTTCTTTCTTTCTTTCTTTCTTATTCAAGTAAGAGCTAGAGAGCAAGAGATAGAAAGGGAGAGAGATGAGAAGCATCAATTTTGACTGGGGGGCTCCAGCTAAGCCAGTGACCCGTTGCTCAAGCCAGAGACCTTGAACTCAAGCCAGCGACCTTTGGGCTCAAGCCAGCAACCTTTGGGTCATGTCTGTGATCCCACGCTGAAGCGGAGGGCCCTGTGCTCAAGCTGGTGAGCCTGTGCCCAGGCTGGCAGTGTGTGTCCCCTGTGTGCCAGGCTGACGCTCTATCCACTGTGCCACTGCCGCTCAGGCCACGGCGACGTGCTTAATCCAGGCAAGTGAAGGTAAAGTTTGGACCAAGGGCTGTGCTAAAGTAAACAGAATTTAAACAACCTATTATAAATACATGAACAGTAAACAGCCTATTGTAAATATACGAATGGTAAACACAATTCTGTTTCTTCTTGGGATTGAAGGCATTTTTTTTCCTTCTATTAGTTTTTACATTATGAAGTTTTAAAAACTGTTTAACTGTTTAAATCAGGAGTCCCCAAACTTTTTACACAGGGGGCCAGTTCACTATCCTTCAGACTGTTGGAGGGCTGGACTATAAAAAATACTATGAAAAAATCCCTATGCACACTGCACATATCTTATTTTAAAGTAAAAAAAAACAAACAAAAAACAAAAACGGGAACAAATACAATATTTAAAATAAAGAACAAGTAAATTTAAATGAACAAACTGACCAGTATTTCAATGGGAACTATGCTCCTCTCACTGACCACCAATGAAAGAGGTGCCCCTTCCGGAAGTGCGGTGGGGGCGGATAAATGGCCTCAGGGGGCCGCATGCGGCCAGCGGCCAGTAGTTTGGGGATGCCTGGTCTAAATGCTCCAAGGCAGTACTCTGAATTCCAGAGAGCAACTCATAATGTAAACTACTATTTAACTTTGGAATGCACTTAAGCAAGAGTGGAGCTGAAGCTTACCTTCTTCATTACACTTAGTTTGGGCTAATATTAAAATTAATTTTAATTTATTAAGACCATAGTGAGCTTTAAGTAGAGTAAATTGGATGAGGGAAAATGCCAACTAAAATTTTACCTGAGTGGCCTGAGGTGTGGTGCAGTGGACGGAGCATCCACCTGGGCACTGGGGACCTGGCCCCCAGCCCTGAGCTTGCCCGCAGGCACATTGGAGAAGCAACTACTGTAAGCTGATGCTTCCTGCTCCTCCCCTTACCTTTCTCTCTATCCTTTCTCTAAAATCAATCAATAACATCTTTTGAAAAGAAATTTTACCAGAATTTGCCCTAGATAAGATAAGCCAAACTCCAACACATGCCAGCCATATCAATCCAAAGAAGTAATGTCCTATTATTTTCCTATTGTGCTTAAAAAATATTTCCCAAACTCTTCATATTTTTTCAGCTAATGCCAACTGGCCATGACTTCTTTCAGCTACTTCAACCAGATCTGCATCAAGACTTGATCAGATTCAGCAAGACCTGGTGAGGACATAGACCGCCTCCCCCAGCCGCACTGACCGGAAACAGTGTAAGGTAGGACAAAGCCGAACGCCTTAGAGACGGAGATGGGAGATTCACAGAAGGAAACAGAACGAAACACTCAGTGTACACTCACAGGTCCACTCATCGCACAGCAGGTAAGTATTTACACTACGGTCCAGGCACGAGATTGTTCTAGAATTATTGATACATATCTAATTCTATGCTGAGAAGCACCACTTCTGCCCACATTTGAATTGCAATCATTCCAGATAAAAGTAGGAATATCAGACGGGCTGATTTGCCTTATTATTTTATACAAAATAGCAATAACAGCCACTCACATTTATTATTAATAACATAATATTCTGTTTGTCAGAAAAAATGCTAGTCACTTTACTTGCACTATTTCACCTAAACCTCACAAGAACTGTGTGAGGAGAGCATCATTTTAAACCATTTTACAGGCAGAGGAACCAAGGCGAGCACGTGCAGCGAGTGCCCCGCCTGACATATGACAGCCCACGCTCGGGTCCTCTGTGCTGCCCTAACTGGAATCTTAGCAGCAAGGAGAACAGAGCCGGTTTATTTATGTGACTGTGATTCACCGTGATACCTTGGTGGCGAGGGCTCATCTAAACTACTTCAGATTAAGTCAACTGTCATCTTCCAGTTTTTCCATTCAAGTGAACCACGCTCCAATTAGGCATACAATTTTGCTATAGAATTAATAGTTGCTATTACCTTAGCCTTCAGTATATGTAGTCCAAGTGCTGGTCTAATTCATGAGGTAGCTGCTATTTTTGTCATCTTGACTAGAGTCCTGAGGGGTTAGGTTTATGCTGCTAGAGAGAGCACCAGAGCCAGAATCAAACACAGCCAGTCTGGCTCAAAGGCTCTAAGTCACTGCTCTACACGGCCCTTCAACTACAAGGGGCCAGTGAACCAAAAACTACGACGAATCCTGTGCCTTGAAAAGTGAGGTCAAAGCAGAGTGCTTAGAGGACCCAGGAATTCCATTGCTTTTACCGCATACCATTTCCTCCTTTGCTGGTGACCCTTTGGGGAGCTAAATTTTATCTGAGAATTAGGCAGTGAAGAGGAGAGGAATGGCCATAATTATCCAAGTGGCCTAGAGACCCACAATATCAGCTCCCACTGAAGACTGGTCATTAGTGCCACCCACCTTCTAATGGAGCAGTCAGTCGGTAAGGTTTACCAAGGGCTTACTATATACTGTTTAAAAATAATCACTCAGTGCTGCAGAGATCAATTTTTCTAACTGCCTTTCAATTCTAAAATCTGTTTCCTCTTGTCTTACTGAATCTGTAAACTTGGGTAGATTCAATGCTGTGTGCTTGTTCTTCTTTGAATTGTCATATTAATGCCCTAGGGTAAGGCACATTATTAATACAAAATATTAATTATATTTGTCTTCTTCAGGATTATAGACATAACTACAGATTTTAATGAGTGACATATATTAACATTTATATAGTGCTTCACAATCTTGTTTACAACCACAATGTCATTTCTATTTCTTAGTTGCAGAAACAGAGTAACAGTTTGGCAAAGTGACTCACTTCAAGTTACAGAGCCTATTGGTAGTAGATTTTCTAAGCTTGGATTGCTCTTTGTCCATAAGTTCTTATGCCATTGATGGTCTATAATAGCATCAAAACTGTATTGAGCATTATCCTGTGCTAGACATTGTGCTAAGCATTCTAAGTGCATAATCTAAGTCTCATAACAACCCTATGAGGCAGTTATTATTATTCCCAGTTTACAGATGAGAAAATAGAGTCTCAGAGAGGCTTAATCATTTACTCACACTGCATACTCATTAAGTGGCAAAAAATTAGGCTCCAAACCCTGGTCTCTCTGACTCCTAGAATTGCATTTCCATCTATACTCTGCGGGATGAAAATATATGTTTAATATACTCATCTTACCTAAGATATTTAAAAGTAAGGGGGTGGGAGAAAGGTTACACAAATGATGGCAATGTGCCATGTACAAGGAAGTGTGAGTATTAGCTTAACTCTCTAAACTGAGGTCACACCCCAAAAAGAAAAGGAAACAGTATATGACATGAGTCTGTGTCTGTCACTAGGGTCTTCTTTGCTTATGTTCTAAATAAAAACCTACTGAGTCTGGGCACTGACTTGTGCTCAGCTGGTTACTGTAACACTTCTCCCTGTGTACTTAGTTCACTAACAACAGTGCTGCTGAACAGTAACAATTAGGAAACCACCAGGTGACAGCATGGAATGTTGGATTTAGGTTCTAACTGGATGCTATAAAATAGAAATGATATTAGTGGGTACACATATTCAGATAAATGAATATACATGGACACATAGACAGATGTATATTTGTTATTCAGGTATAAGAATATTGTCCATGTCTATAAATTGCTTTGTGCACTTGAATATCAGAACATGACTGCTTCACCAAATTAATAACATCTGGTGAAAAGTTTTGTACAAATTTATGCTTTCCAGAATGAGGTTTCAAAAATGTGTAGCAACTGGATTATTGTGGGACAAAGTGTATTAGCAGAATTGAACATGTGACATAAGTCTTTTCTGAAAGTCAAGCCTTAGGGCCGTTAAAAAGAAAAAGTAAGACCATCCAGATCAAGACATTTATAATAGTAAAAATAGAAGCTTTTCGGGTAAAACACTCAATGAATTAAGAATTATACTTTAATCAAATTACCTTTCCCCTCAATTTCTTTATTTGAGGCAAGGGTCAAGGTACATACATTTTCCAAAATAAATGTATCATCTCTTATCTGTCACCTAACTGCTCTAACAACCCCAAATGGCCAAGCTCTTTCATCGCCTTGGCTTGGGCTGCTCACTTTGCCTGGAAAGCACTCCCTTTTCCCTGTTCACCCTCATCTTCCAAACACTGACCTGAGAGGTGGCTTTCTCTAAGAAACTGTTCCGTACCCATGACTCCCCTCCATCCTGTTGAAGAACTGACCATTCCTCCACGTGGCGCCTCTACGCATTCCCCACCGGCTGCTTCTGTCAGGGTGCTCACCCTCGAACTGCATTCTCTAACGGGCAGCTTCCCTCACCTGGCTGGTCTGCAGTCTCTGCTGACTGCTGGCATTCTCTAATGGATTCTTTGAATCTCTTCTGAGACATTTTATTTCTTTTGAGGTATTGTGAAGACTAGGATCTCAGTTGAAGACCAGAATATTTCCTTTAGTGTTTTGTATGAGTTTTTAGTTTTATAATAGCTACCTGCTTACAAAACAGAACAAAGTTTTTCATTTGCTGAACATTCCTAATCAGGCTCCCCCTAAAATCAAGAATCTTCTGTCTCCAGAGCATTTTAACTTCATGGACTACCCTAAAAGCGTATCTACTATCCCTGCAAATGTTGTCAGTCTTACTATAAGATCATTGTCCTGGTCTCCTCTTTTACTGCAGTGAACAATTAACTTAGTTTTGTCTTTCCGACAGGATTCGGTGATTTGGAGGAGCCAGCATTCAACAGTACCTCAAGACTAGAAATTATGTCTTATTTAGTTTTGTGTTTTACAACATCTAGTGAAGCTTAAGATACCTACTAGCCCTTTTAGTATTGTCAATCAGTATTTGCTGAATGAATGAATGAATGGCTGCAGTATTTTGAACTCTAGAATGTTTAGCAAATTGGCAACACTTTCTGAGAGGAGGAATTATTCATGAGGGGTGGTATCACCTCTTTAGGGAGCTTTTGGGAGAGGGTTGGCAGATTTAGCATATAAAAATACAAAATGTTGGAGCAGAGAGGATTTTTAGGGCAATGGAACTACTCTATATGATACTGTATTAGTTGATACTTGTCATCACACACTATTGCAGATCCATTAAATGTACAACATGAAGAGTGAACCCTAAGGTAAACTATGGTTCTGGGGTGATAATGATGCATCAATGTAAGTGCATCAGTTGCCAGAAGTGTGTCTTTCTAGTAGAAAATACTGATAATGGAGGAGGCTGTGTAGAGGTGGGGGAGGCGGCAGGTAGGAAATCTCTGTACTTTCCTGTCAATTTCGCTGTGTACCTAAAATCTGCTCTAAAAGTCTAAAGTATATTTTTTTAAAAAAACACAGGAAGCCCAGTTTAATTTGAATTTCAGACAACTAATAATTTTTTGGTATATGTCCCATGTAACATTTGGAACATACTTATACAAAAATTATTCTTAAATAATCTGAACTCTAAATTGAACTGGGCTTTCTGTATTGTACCTGGCAACCCTACTTGGGATCAATGTGGGGTATTGCTGATTAACATATTGTTAAGTGGGTGTGGAGGGAGTGGGGCATGTGAGCACTACTGGCAGGGGTCAAGGACACATACTGTCCTAAAATGACGGGATAGTACAATGCAATGAATAACTGACCCAACCCCCCCACCCCCCGCCCACCAGAATGCCAGTGGTCGCACCTGTGAGAACGAGGAGACATGTGGGAAGGAAAACAACGTTTCCTCTGCCCTCGTATCTGTAGTCATTGGAGGCCTGCAAATTAAATGGAGAAAAACAAGTTAGGGGAAGAAAAATGGTTTATTTGTCGGCATAAGGGAACTAACAGAGGAAGTGGGTGGCTCATTAAACAGCTGAAGCCAGAAGCTCATACACCTAAATTGGCCAGGGAAAAGGAGCGTGAGAAAGTCTTCCATGGGAAGAATAATAAATTTCTTTAAGAAAGACAAATGGGTTTTGTAGGACAAAGTTGAAATAAAAAGTTTGCGTTTATGTTTGTTCTTTCTTCTTCAAGGCTAGTTTTACTCTTGGCTTCTTTCCTGAGAGTAAAAACTGCCAGAAGTGGGAATTTATGGAAACTGCATTTCCTCAAAGTTTCTGCTTTTAATAAGGAAACTCCAAGGTGCCTTCTTTCTGCATCTGTTGAATCTAAAATGTTTTCGGCCCTGGCCGGTTGGCTCAGTAGTAGAGCGTCGGCCTGGTGAGCAGGAGTTCCGGGTTCAATTCCCGGCCAGGGCACACAGGAGAGGCGTCCATCTGCTTCTCCACCCCACCCCCTCTCCTTCTCTCTTCCCCTCCCGTAGCCAAGGCTCCATTGGAGCAAAGTTGGTCCAGGTGCTGAGGATGGCTCCATGGCCTCTGCCTCAGGCACTAGAATGGCTCTGGTTGCAATGGAGCAATGGCCCAGATGGGCAGAGCATTGCCCCCTGGTGGGCGTGCCGGGTGGATCCTGGTCGGGCGCATGTAGGAGTCTGTCCGACTGCTTCCCTGCTTCTCACTTTGGAAAAATACAAAAAAAAAGTCTTCATTTAAAATCATCTTTATTCCAACTCTGGGGTTCCAGGTGGGTCCCCATAGATTTTTAATTGCAAATCTGCTTTCTTATTTAATGTCTTTTGTGTACAATCTATTGGAAGAACATTTTTAATTATAAGCAAAATTTGATAATAATTTTTCTATTTATCCTTAGAGGAAGTCAGCCATGATACAGGGGAAAGGGCATAGAAATTGAAGCCTAAATTTTGATTGTGTCTAATAACTTCTTTTTTCTGTACTATAGACTCTCATAATAGTGCATAAAGTGCTCTTTGTAATACGTCTAGTTTCTTTCCTTAAAAGTAGAACCCCTGGCCTGACCTGTGGTGGTGCAATGGATAAAGCGTCGACCTGGAAATGCTGAGGTCGCCGGTTCGAAACCCTGGGCTTGCCTGGTCAAGGCAGATATGGGAGTTGATGCTTCCAGCACCTACCCCCTTCTCTCTCTCTGTCTCTCTCTCCTCTCTCTCCCTCCTCTCTAAAAATGAATAAATAAAAAAAAATTTAAATAAAAAAATAAAAGTAGAACCCCAAGGGTCAATTTCATCAAAATTATTAAAACTATTAAAGCTAAATATGAACAATATATCCATTTATTAATGATATTGAAAAATAAACCAGTGTGGTTCCTTTGATCATTTTGTATAACAAAAAGAAAACATAGAGAAGATATTTTTTTAGTTTAGAAGTTACTAATTAGGAGTATACCTTCACAACGCCACTTGGTCACAGTCTGAATGAACACAGTTGTTTGTTTTTCTAAGTTTCTTACTTTTACAGGGATCCGAGGTCTAAGAATGATTTTGCATGTCTCCATATATCAGAACTTTTCTTCTTCTAGCCTCACATTTCGGATCTGTAGTGTTTTACTTAAAACCTCTTGGAGTGGTACAGAGATGATAACTGTGACCCCATTCAAAACTAAGATGGAAAGAAAAAGAAATACTATTATTAGGAATGGTTGTTAGAAACACTCTCACCTAACTTGTTTGAAATAGAAAACAGAAACACCCAGGCTCTTGACCTTTGGACATCTACTCTGAGGGAAATACAGGCGAATTCCAGGACCAGCTGCCACTACCAGAAATTAGTTTTTCCAACTCAGGAATTCAAAACACAAAGCTATCCCAATCAGATTTGTTTTCATAACATTTTCATAAGCTCATGTTCTGGTTTTTGAAGTTTTGTCTCCTATTCAAATATGCCTTTTATTTTCTTTCAAATATTAGTTTTAAGACTTAGCTTAGTTTACATGAAATTCGCTAATCTCAGAAGTTCCTCAAGCAAATATTTTTGGTTTTATTATCCTCTCCCCAGTGAACTAGGAGCAAACAGTTACAAAGTTTCCAGTCCCCTCTTTTCCTGCACGTGTTTCTCTCCGGTGTTAGAAAGCCAGTTTCTCACTTTTCTAGCCTCCCAGGAAGCTAGGGGTTTGCAGTGTGACCCGTATTTTGGGCATTGAGACATAATAGGGAGTTTACTTGGTGCCTTCCTAGGAAGACTTTCTTCCCTGGTTAAAAATAAATAAATAAAAAGGTGGAAAGTGAAGAGCATGCCTTTGCCTTCTCTATCCTTCCTGTTTGTCTCCTGATGAGGAGAAGTCTGGAGGTGCTATCTGTGTGCCCCCCTGTGCCCAGCAGGAAAGAGGCCCCATTCTGCTGCTGCCCCATCCGGAAACTATCTCTGTTGTTGTAAAGCCAGTATTGTATGTTGATTTTTTTCTCACAACTTTGCTGAATTCATTTATTAGTTCTAACAGTTTATGAATAGATATGCATGTTCTAGTACATGTCTCTTAGTGTGCATTTGGGTGCGTTTCTGTTGAGTATAAATTCAGGGCGGAAATTGCTAGATCGTTGGGTTTGCATGTGCTTAGCTTCCCACAGTAGTTGTGCCATTGTATTGTACACTCCCACCACCAGTTATGGGAGTTCTATGTGCTTCACATCCACATGAGGCATTTTATTTATGGGCAGAAATCAGAGAACAATTATAACTCACAGCGGCGTGTGTTTATGGGGCATTTTGTGACAGCACAGCACAGGGAGCAGGAGCACGAGGGTTCCCGTTTGTTTTGTTTTGGTCTCAGACTCAGTGGCGCCTTCTACCAGCTCTGAAACTTGAGCCAATCACTCAGTCTTTCCTCAGCTGAGCTTCCTTATCAGCAAAATGAGGATGGACTTGTCCTCACAGGGTCTGTCATGACAGTTGAGTGGGCACCAGTGGAAAGCACAGGTCCTGAGCAGAAGGCCAACGAGAAAAAAATAGGCTCTGGTCACTGTGGTTTGTGAAAGGTGGAAGCACATTTTAATTTCTTTGAAAAAAGTTATTTCGATTGTAGATGTCTTCATTACTACATGGAAAATAACTATCTAGAAATAATTTCATACCTAGAAAATAAAATAATCTAAATTAAATAAAATTAAAAAAAAACGATCCTAGGAGCAGCATATTCTCATACCTAGACTGTCTATTAGTGATAACTTCATTTTCTTCATCATTTGTGCACACAGTATATGGCTGTTTCCACAAAATTCTTTTCTGAACCACCTGAGGGTAAATTACATATACATTCATGACTCTTTACCCTTAAACAATTTAAGTTTGTATTTCATAGTATGAATGTTATTTTATATAACCACAGTACAGTAATCAACTTCATAAATTTATATTGATACACTGTTTTTACTGAATGTATTATCCATGTTCTAGTCTTGTTAGTTGATATAACGGTGTTCTCTGTAGCATTTTTACTCCTTCCAGTCCAGGATTCAGTCCATGAGCAGGTATTGCATTTAATTATCATGTCTAGTTAGCATCATTTTTCACTTCCCTTTCTTTAAAAATTCATTCTGACATTGACATTTGAAGAATATAGTACGTCCCTCCCCCTTGTAGAAAACAAACCTTTTTTCTTATTTTGCATTTGTCTGATGTTTCCTCTTAGATTGAGGTTAATGCATTCAGGGGCAAAATGATGTATAAATGATGTTGTGTCCTCCTCTGGGTATCACATCTGGAGGCACATGTTCTCTCTCGTTAGCGATAGTAGTTTTCATGACTCGTCAGGGTGTTGCCCAGTGTTTTCACTGTAACACTGGTTCTGCCTTCCTCCCTTCCCCCGCCCCTTGCGACAACAAGCAGCGTGTGAAAGCCTCGTTAGGACCCTGCGGGAGATACCCTCACCCTCCGCCAACTTTCCCCTTGGACTTAGCATCCGTTGATGATGAGTCTCACCTGGTCTTCTTTACTCTTTCCTGTTTTTTTTCTTTCTTTTTCTCTTCTTCACTATCTTTCTGCCATAACGAGGTATTCTGGGCTATCATAGCTCCCTACCCCAGCTCTGTTATTAGACTTTTTTTTGAGAAGCCCTGATTTCTTTTAGTAGGGAATGATATTAGAGACCAAGTTCAAGATGCTTGATGATCTCACTTCTACTAGAATGTCTGCCTCTTGACCCTTGCATTGGACAGAACTAGCAAATATATACATGTATCTGCATATAGCATACACATATAACATACATGTACAAACATGTTTACATGTGTACATGAAAACACAGCAGGTCCTTGAATAACGTCATTTCATTCAATGTTATGTGATTATAACGTTGATAAAATGCCATAGAAATACAATTCTTGCCCTGGCCGGTTGGCTCAGTGGTAGAGCGTTGGCCTGGTGTGCGGGGGACCCGGGTTCGATTTCCGGCCACTGCACATAGGAGAAGCACCCATTTGCTTCTCCACCCCCTCCCCTCCTTCCTCTCTGTCTCTCTCTTCCCCTCCCGCAGCCAAGGCTCCATTGGAACAAAGATGGCCCGGGTGCTAGAGTGGCTCTGGTCGCGGCAGAGCGACGCCCCGGAGGGGCAGAGCATCGCCCCCTGGTGGGCAGAGCGTCGCCCCTGGTGGGCGTGCTGGGTGGATCCCGGTTGGGCGCATGCGGGAGTCTGTCTGACTGTCTCTCCCCGTTTCCAGCTTCAGAAAAATACAAAAAAAAAAAAAAAAAAGAAATATAATTCTTCTTTGTATCATTTAACCTGTGGCAAAACTGGTTTCATTGTACATAGTTTCACATGAAGTCACAGAGCCTATCAACAATGTTATGGGAGAACTTCCTATATGTACATTTAAAAAACCATGATTGTGTATCAATATTTTTAATCAGTCCAGCCTTACATGACTGTATTGTGTCTTCCTCCATTTCATAAATTTGTTCTTTCTTATATAACAAGAATTATGGCTCATTTCCATAATACGTCTAAAATAGTTTTAGAATTGCATTGTTTGTACCACTGCAATCTAAAAACTTACAAAAATACTTGAGAATTTGTGTTTCTTCACGTTACTCTGCCTGAGAGGTAATAAAAAAAATATATGTATTGATCTCTATGCCACTGTCCACCCCTCACCTCCTATTTCTGGCACAAACTTCTGAAACCCTTGTAAATTGAATGATAAGAAGACTAGGACCATCTTTTGTTCTAATGAGGCAACTGGATGAGCTCCTGGGTGGTGGCTACTCGTCGGAAAGACCAAACCATGATTAGATGCTTGGAATTTTCAACCCCACCCTCCATTTTTTTCCAGAGAGGAGAGAGGTTGAAACTGGAGTTAATCATTGATTATGTCTACGTAAGGAAACCTCTGTAAAACTGCAACAGCATAGGGTTCAGAGAGCTTTCTGCGTGGTGAACACATACCTGTACCGGGGGACGCACCCCAACTCCACAGGGACTGTGGAGCTCCTGCACGAGGCACGTTCCCAGACCTCACTCTATGTATCTGTTCATATGGCTGTTCATCTGTACCTTTTCTCTTATGGCTAATAAACTGGTAACTGTAACTTTCTCTGAGTTCTGTGAACTGTTTTAGCAAGTAATCAAATCCAAGGAGAAAAAGGTCATGGGAATCGCATATATTTGTAGCCAAGTCAGACGGATATTATGGGTATTCTACGGGCCTAATACTTGTGATTATCCTCTGAAGTGGAGGGCAGTCTCAGTTAAGACTGAGCCCTTCTTAACCCGAGGGATCTGATGCTACCCCTAGGTAGTGGCAGAATTGAGTTACATTGTAGGACACTCAGTTGGTGTTACAGAATTGCTTGATGTGGTTCAAACCTCCGCACAGCTCTCAGAGGTTTGTGAATTTGATAGTAGTGTGAGAGTAAAGAAGAAACATCAGAGAAATCTCATATTTTCCTTCCAGCTGCCCAAGACAAAATATATGTTCAAATTCTGTGTTCCTAAGTTGCTTAGTGTGTCCATGCCTTCTTTCTCTAGGTGTAGCTTTAGTATTCATTTGAAATGCTTTAGTTCATTTGTTTCACCTGCCCTCTTCCCCATTCTGATTTATTTACTTTAATTTTTGAATATGTATGCTGTTAGTATGTTTTCAAACGTCATAACTGTATAAGTTATACTTAGAAATATTATTCTTTCCTTTATCCCTTCCACTCCATCCTTCCCCTCCTACCTTTGTTAGTTAACAAACTCTGTTGTTTCTTAATTATATCCTTCCTGTGTTTCTTTTTGTAATAAGCAGAAACATGTATGTTTTCTTATTTAACTTCTTCCTTACATACAAAGTAACATACTGGTGTATATACCGTTTTGTACATTGGTTTTATTTTCCCCACTTAATATCTCCATTGTCAGTTCATGGATATCTTCCTCATTTTTTTTCTTTCCTTTTCTTTTTTCTTCTTCCTTTTTACAGCTGTATAATATTCTATTGTGGGTATATATCATAGCTATTCAACTGTGCGCAACAGGATTTTTTAGGACACAGTTAAAAGTTTTTGAGAGTGATTAAGAAATGAAACAAAATGCAAATATGGTTTGAGTTTTTTCATGCACCCTACATCTAATTATACACTCAAATAAACTGTAAGCATTTAAATTCTGTAGTCAAGCTAACCAGAAGATCTTCATTTTAAGGGCCAAGCATAATAGTCAACTTGTAAAATGTGGAGTGCCGCTGGTTACATCCTTTTTTCCGCTACCTACTAGTTTACAGCCACTGAGAAGAGATATTCCAGATGAATTTCAATAATTCCTTTGGATTTAAAGTTTAGCAAAACTAAAGAGAGACAGCTTTGCACTTTGTAATACTGTCACTAAGGTAAAGTCGTATGAAAATATAAATGACAAGAGTCATGTGATAATATAATACAGCAACTGCGAGAGGACATGGGTAATCCAAAATGGACAAGTCTTTAAATGATCGAGAGTTAATTGCATTATAAATTGGCATCTTCCTCTCTTTAGGATTAACTATATTTCTGAGATAATTTTGCATTTTTTAACTCTGGTAATATATAATATTTGCTGTATTAAACAGTAATTTGTGAGGTACTTCAGGATTAATGTAGAGACTTAATTCTGGAAAATTTAGAGTCATAGTTGACAAAAGTAGTTGTAACACAGTATCTGAAAGTAAGTAGATAATTTTAGGTATAATAAAAGAAAGCAAAATTATGAAGACTTTTATATATAATGAGGAAGAAATCTAAGTTGTAAACATTCAAAATTTAAAACAATATTGGGGGAATAGTGAAAATCACTATTTTATAAACATTTAATATTGAAAAGTCAGTTTTGACAATATTAAGGTATTTACAGTATTATGAATGAAAAATTTTCTTGAAATGAATTAGTTTTTTAGAGCTTATTTTCTATAATTTTTAAAATTTATTTCTTTTAGAGAGGAAGGGAGAGAGGGTGAGAGAGAAATTTTGTTGTTCTACTTATTTATGTATTCATTGATTAATTCTTTATATGCCCGGCTTGGGGATCAAACCCACAACCTTGGCATAATGAGATGGTGCTGAGCTATAACCAACTGAGCTACCCAGCCAGAGCTAAACTATTAAGATATTTAGAGTATTGTGAATGAAAAATTTTCTTGAAGTAAATGCGTTTTTTTGGAGCTTATGCTGGCTAATAGTCATGTGACAAACCTTACCATCCTGTTGTGGATATTTGTATAGGTGAACTGACCATCATAAGATATTTTATTTGTTTACTGAGCCATTTTTTTCACTATGTGACGCTAGTGGAACGAGACTTGATTATCCTTCATTTCTTTCAGGAAAACCCCAAGCAGGCATGATTCATTAGGGAAGGGGGCTGGTGGTGCCGTGGAAATACCACGAGCTCAGAAATCAGGAGATCAGGGTTCTCGTGCCCTCTTTGCCGCGAAGAACTGACGTCAGCCTGTTAGGCCTCTTTTTCTCGTCTGTAATTTGAGCAGATTAATTTCTGTATGCTCTCTCAAGTCCCTCTCCTAACAGTTTTGGGTAAATTGTGTACAGGACTATTTTAGGTTTGGTAGAAATTAAAGTCATAAAGTATATATTAAGTATAATATATTTTTTACATTGAGTAAAGTATATATGCATGTGCAAAAGTGATGAGAAAAAAAATTATTAAAACTTTAAGAACTTGCCTGACCAGGTGGTGGTGCAGTGGCTAGAGCGTCGACCTGGGATGCTGAAGACCCAGGTTCAAAACCCCGAGGTCGCTGGCTTGAGCACAGACTCGTCCAGCTTAAGTGCAGGCTCACCAGCTTGAGTGCTGGATTGCTGGCTTGAATTTGGGATCATAGACATGACCCCAGGGTCACTGGCTTGAACCCAAAGGTTGCTGACTTGAAGCCCAAGGTCACTGTCTTGAGCCCAAGGTCACTGGCTTAAGCAAGGGGTCACTCGCTCTGCTGTAGCCCCCCCCCCCCCGGCCGGTCAAGGCACATATGAGAAAGCAATCAATGAACAAGCAATCAATGAACAACTAATATGCCTCAACAGAGAATTGATGCTTCTCATCTCTCTCCCTTCTCGTCTGACCCTCTCTCTGTTTCTGTAAAAAAAAAAAAAAAAGAAAAAAAAAAAAGAAAAAAAAAGGAGTAATCAACCTGAGAAAATAAAACTGGTTGTGAATTCTAATTTGTCCTGGTTTAAACTTGAACTAGTTCCATCAACTTCTACCTGGCCAGGTGTGGGCATTTTCTGATCATGCTATCATCTCTTCCTTTTGGTGTTCAAGGACTCTTCAACCTCCGGGACTTGATGGGTATCCTTATCTTTAAACAGGACATTGTCTGTATGGAGTGGGGCAGAAGGGGTCACCGGCAAAGTCACAGGACCCAGACAAGTGCCATCCTTGAGTGGACATTCACAAACAAACACCAGGTTGCCCACTGTCAGTTGATGGTCCTCATTGGCATTAGTAAAAATATGTCTGGATATTGGCGTGTTCTCCTGCTCCAGC
This sequence comes from Saccopteryx bilineata, assembly GCF_036850765.1. Lineage (NCBI taxonomy): Eukaryota > Metazoa > Chordata > Mammalia > Chiroptera > Emballonuridae > Saccopteryx > Saccopteryx bilineata. Next base: position 263,612,524 of record NC_089494.1, read on the forward strand.
TTCTCACTGGGATGGTACTGGCTTTTGCCACCAGTTCTAGTTTCTGGGTCTCACACCCCCTTCCTGTTTACACAGCTTCTCTTCTTCGGTTTTCCCTGCTAGTTTGTGCAAGTGGTTTGTACATTTTGAAGGCTGGCTTTTGACCTTAATAGTGAAGTGCTGCTCAGTCTTTGTTTTCCACTTTTCCTAAGGCTGATTTGTACTCACATTCTAGAAAAGAGCCCTAAGGGGTTCCATGGAAGGAATTGTGTGAGAAGAATAAAGCTTTAAAATGCTGTAAACTGCCCAGTGTGGTTGTTAAATTTGATGATTTAGAGTTTATTGATGACTTCTGACATTGAAGGTGGAGGAAGCCATGTCTTAGGACCAAGGTTCAGAAAGCATTCAAAAGAGTTTTCTTATTGATTGTTTGGTTGGTTAGCTGTTTATAGAGATAAAGTTATAAATGAATACAGAAAGGTACTAGAACATTACAGAATGAAGGGAAAGACCACATAGAGATTCAGGTCTATCACTCCGAGTTCAGAAAGCATCTGTCATGATGATAAAAGCTCAGAACTTAGGACAAAGAAGAAGCAGGGCATTAACCACTGTCCAGTGGGTCAGCTCCTGAACAGTGAGAGTGAGAGAGGTTAATGGCCAGGAGGCAGGAAGAAATTCCTGCAGAGATGTTTTGAAAATGACTGACATCCTTCAAAAGTCCATGCTTCCTACAAGTGACCTTTCTTCAATTGTAAGAGGCTTTCAAAAATGTGATGAGTGAATGCCCGAGGAAGTAGTAGTTAACTTGCATCTTGAAGGAAATATAGGTTAGCTTGGCAGCTTTGAGGGAATCTGAGGTCATTCTAATTAAGAGGATTTACCTGAGCAAGAACAGAAGTGCTATAATTCTGGCATATCCTAAAGAGTCTTAGCAAACTGGTATATGAAAATCAATGCTTGCCAGGAGTTGTTATGTGTTCTAAGAGTCTCAGTGCAACTTTGATTGTATTTCTTGGACATTTTTTTTCCTGAGTGTAAGTGCATAAACTATTTATCGAGTTAGTTTATAAACTTAAAGGCTCAGCCCACATTTTGTATCTCAAAATGCAGACCACACTGGTGGTATTCCAATCCTTTGGGTATAGTTTTAACGAAATGTTTTAATTCTTTGTTTCTCTTCTCCTCCTTCACTAAAAAGCTTCTTGGCCTAGATCTGTGCAGATTTTAATGTACACACAAATCATTTGAGATTTGTTAAAAGTGCATATTCTGATTTAGTAGGTTTGGCAGGACTAGGGGCCTGAGACTGCATTTCTTATGAGCTCCTTGGTGCTGCTGGTGCTGCTGCTAATTTGGGGACCATATTTTGAGTAGAAATGGCTAAATGTAAGTACAGGAGTTTTGTAGCCAAAAGGGGTTGAGTTTTACCACAACCAAAATGGCCTGAGTGGTCTGAATTCTGGGTCTGAAACTATGAAATTATGGTGACTTCAAAGTTGTATGGCTTAGACAAGTTGTGTAAACTCTTTGAGCCTTGTTTCCTTACCTGAAAAGTAAGAATAATGATGTTGCCTTCACATGTATCCCCTAATGCAGGGGTCCCCAAACTTTTTACACAGGGGGCCAGGTCACTGTCCCTCAGACCGTTGGAGGGCCGGACTATAAAAAAAATATGAACAAATCCTTATGCACACTGCACATATCTTATTTTAAAGTAAAAAAACAAAATGGGAACAAACACAATATTTAAAATAAAGGACAAGTAAATTTAAATCAACAAACTGACCAGTATTTCAGTGGGACTATGCTCCTCTCACTGACCACCAATGAAAGAGGTGCCCCTTCTGAAGTCTAGCAGGGGGCCGGATAAATGGCCTCAGGGGGCTGCATGTGGCCCGCGGGCCGTAGTTTGGGGACCCCTGCCCTAATGGATACTGTTGGGCAAATGAGTTTTAAAATTTGTGTTTTTTGAGTTTGCTCACTTTTATTGTTAAAAATGGCGCTGGTCTGTGAAATTGCTAATTGCCTCCTGTTTGAGAAGGGCCATTGTTATGCTAACGTTTTCTGGAGAAGGGGTCTCTCACCAAAAGAGTTTTAAGAGAAGAAGAAGAAGAAGAAGAAGGAAGCCATTTTTGCAGAGAAGGAAGCCAAGATGGCAGGGTGCTGAAGGAGAAGCCAGTTTGTGCAGAGAGGAGAAGGGAGAAGATGTGAGGATGGGGAACCAGAGGTGACTGAGACTGGTGGGGCCTTTGATTCTAGGAAAAACCGAAAAGATTCTTTTGGTTGTGGAACCAGAGAATTGTGTCAGTGGCTTTGGGAGCCCTGAATGTGTTTTCTCGCCTGCCAGTGCGAGGCTAGAATAAACGAATGGCCCACCCTTTTTTGGCTCCGCTGTTTCTTTACCATCTGCCTGAATCTAATAGGAACCTGCATGTACATGGCTGTGATGGCAGCGGCCCCTGGCCACACAGTCACTTTTCCTACTGCCTCTGTCTTGATCACTGTTTTATCTGCAGCACTGAGCACAATACCTGGTGCATCACAGATACTTCGTAAAGATGTATTGAATGAATGATTGAATGGAGTTACCAAACAAATGGGTTTTATCATAAATGTTATGATGCGATTAGAATACGCAGCAGAGTACTTAGCCTTAAAGACATTTCAATAAATGTCGGTTCTTCCCCTTCTCCTCCTCCTTCCTTTGAAACAAAAAGCTGACTTTGGATGTGTGTGTCAGTCTGCTGAAACAACAACATATACAACAGGTATTCTCCCTGTGATTTCTTAACGAAGTAACAATTACCCTTCAGATAATAGAAGCGTGATGGATGGATGAGGGAGCAGTTTCCAATGTTGTTGTTGCATATAAACGGACAGGGGTAAATTAGGCAATCACTTCCCACAAATTGATCATCTAAATATATGCATGTGTTTTATCTGCTGCTGGCGCTCTGGGCAGGAAGCAGTTGTCAGAAAATTCGATGCATTTTAGAATTCAGTGGATTCAGAAGAGACTGGAACCAGGTATATAGCTGATCTGGGGAATACAAATTTGACAAGTGTGGCTCACCAACTCCTGGGACCCCTGCTTCCCTGAAGTGTCAAAATTTGAGTTTATCGAGTTCGGTCCTTTCAAAGTGCAATAGAAGCATAAGTTATATGATGTCTAATCACTTGGCTGTTATATGTCCACTGTAATTGGAAAGTTAAAAAATATATATTTAGCCTGACCTGTGGTGGGAGAGTGGATAAAGCATCAACCTGGAAACGCTGAGGTTGCTGGTTCAAAACCCTGGGCTTGCCTGGTCAAGGCACATATGGGAGTTGATGCTTCCTGCTCCTCCCCCTTCTCTCTCTCTCTCTCTCTCTCTCCTCTCTCCTCTCTATAATGAATAAATAAAATCTTTAAAAAAATAGTTTCTTCCTTTTTTTTTTTTAAAAAAAGTATATATATATATATTTAAAGTAAAAAAAAACACTTTTAGAAACAAAAAAATAAAAAGAAAACAAAAAAAAGAGTTAACATTAATTCATATAAAATTTGACTAAGTTTAATTAGATTGTTTTCCTCACTTTCAGTGAATCAACAACATTTCCTAAGCACTGACTATGCCAGAAACAGAAGTAGATGCCGGAGAGATGGGCAGAGTAAGGCAGAGCCTACCTTTGCCCTCTGGAACCGGACTTTCAAGAGGGGGGCAGGGAGACAGAGGAAGTCAGGAAAACGGACTGTTTGATTGGCTTTCAGAAGAACAGTCACTAAGATCAGTTGTCACTTATTGATTAAAGGGACTTAAAACCAGTTCTGATGATTAATTATAGCCATGATTTTAGAGCAATAAGTCTGTTCCTAAAAGTGTGCTAACTTTAAAAAAGTATTCTTATTTTTAAGCGTATGATGGCGGAGAGTTTGGTTCTTCTGTTCACTATACTGTCTTCATAACTTTTAGTGACAGGTACATGATAGGTGCTCAGTAAGTACTGTTTGTGTAACAAATATCAGTTGTTCAATGTGCTCTTAGTAAGCCCTGGCCCAGTAGCTCAACTGGTTAGAGCATGGTCTAATTCGCCAAGGTTGAGGGAGTGATCCCCAGTCAGGGCACATACAAGAACAACTGATGAATGCATAAATAAGTGGAACAACAAATTGATGGGTTTATTTTTTTCTCTTTCTCTCTAAAATCAATAAATTAAAAAAAAATTTTTAAACTGTATTCTTAGTGAATTTTTGTTAATGATGACTAAGGACAAATTCTGTGTTTTACCCAGGACTAATATAGTACCATTTCTCTACTGTATACATACAGCGTGTAGGTCTTCGTCATAATTTATTTATTAATTAGGGTATAAAAAAAGAAACATCCACAAACTTTTATTTTTATGCTAAACACTTACATAGGCGCATCAAAAGATTAACTGTAAATAGCTCCATGGACAGTTCTTTATACAAATGGTTCTCTTCTTGACTTAGTGCTTTTAATTTTTATAGTAGCTGCCACTGCCATTAGTGGCAGTTATTATATTTTAAAGTGTTTTTTGAAGTTGATATTACATTGTTTGTGTTTTCATTTTGTTCCCAAAGCTGATGATTATGAAATGTATTATTTTTTAGTATGCATTGCTATTTTATAAACCTTGATAGGCTCCCCATCACTCAAAGCCGTCACCTACTGATCTGGTGTAGTCCTTCTGCCACAGAGCATTTGGTGCCCAAAGCAGGAAGTAGCATAATGCCAGCAGCAAACACATCTATCATAAAAGAGAAGGAAGAGCATGCAGGCTAATATGAATTTCGGAAGATACACAGTTAGCTAAGCCCTGTGACTAGCTGAAAACTAGTGGTCCTGTGATGATCTTCAGATCTAACAAATTAGGATTTTCTGACTTTTATCATCTCTCTCATAGGGAAGAATTGGTGATGAAAAGCAAAATAGCGATTCTATTTCATGCTTCCAGTGAGCTGAAGAACTTGGTATACTTGCTTAGTAATTTGTACGTAGTGAACTTTGATGATTTGCAGTTAACACTTGTGTTTTCACACCCTGATTAATCTGATGCAAGCATTGTTTGGAATAGTAGTTCCTGAATTCATTTGAACTTATTGGACCTCAAAGCTACTATAATGGTGTCCAGGATGAAATAGAAAATGCACTGTGGTCCTGAAA